>NC_013823.1:152500-157500 GCF_019914945.1 Typha latifolia | reverse complement strand
ATCAGATCGATTCCCGAAATGCCTTTTTGGATCTTCCTCAATGTCCCGGCTATTCACGGAACGTGAGAAGCAGATGAATAATCATCTGCTTCCGGAAGAAATCGAAGAATTTCTTGGGAATCCTACAAGATCAATTCGTTCTTTTTTCTCTGACAGATGGTCAGAACTTCATCTGGGTTCGAATCCTACTGAGAGGTCCACTAGAGATCAGAAATTTTTGAAGAAAAAACAAGATGTTTCTTTTGTCCCTTCCAGGCGATCGGAAAATAAAGAAATGGTTGATACATTCAAGATAATTACGTATTTACAAAAAACCGTCTCAATTCATCCTATTTCATCAGATCCGGGATGTGATATGGTTCCGAAGGATGAATCGGATATGATGGACAGTTCCAATAAGATTTCATTCTTGAACAAAAATCCATTTTTGGATTTATTTCATCTATTCCATGACCGGAACAAAGGGGGATACACGTTACACCACGATTTTGAATCAGAAGAGAGATTTCAAGAAATGGCAGATCTATTCACTCTATCAATAACCGAGCCGGATCTGGTGTATCATAGGGGATTTTCCTTTTCTATTGATTCCTACAGGTTGGATCAAAAAAAATTCTTGAATGAGGTATTCAACTCCAGAGATGAATCGAAAAAGAAATCTTTATTGGTTCTACCTCCTCTTTTTTATGAAGAGAATGAATCTTTTTATCGAAGGATCAGAAAAAAATCGGTCCGGATCCACTGCGGGAATGATTTGGAAGATTCAAAACTAAAAACAGCGGTATTTGCTAGCAACAACATAATGGAGGCAGTCAATCAATATAGATTGATCCGAAATCTGATTCAAATCCAATATAGCACCTATGGGTACATAAGAAATGTATCGAATCGATTCTTTTTAATGAATAGATCCGATCGCAACTTCGAATATGGAATTCAAAGGGGTCAAATAGGAAATGATACTCTGAATCATATAACTATAATGAAATATACGATCAACCAACATTTATCGAATTTGAAAAAGAGTCAGAAGAAATGGTTTGATCCTCTTATTTCTCGAACCGAGAGATCCATGAATCGGGATCCTGATGCATATAGATATAAATGGTCCAATGGGACCAAGAATTTCCAGGAACATTTGGAAGATTTCGTTTCTGAACAGAAGAAGCGTTTTCAAGTAGTGTTCGATCGATTACGTATTAATCAATATTCGATTGATTGGTCCGAGGCTATCGACAAACAAGATTTGTCTAAGTCACTTCGTTTCTTTTTGTCCAAGTCACTTCTCTTTTTGTCCAAGTCACTTCCCTTTTTGTCCAAGTCACTTCCCCTTTTCTTTGTGAGTATCGGGAATATCCCCATTCATAGGTCCGAGATCCACATCTATGAATTGAAAGGTCCGAATGATCAACTCCGCAATCAGTTGTTAGAATCAATAGGTGTTCAAATCGTTCATTTGAATAAATTGAAACCCTTCTTATTGGATGATCATGATACTTCCCAAAGACCGAAATTCTTGATCAATGGAGGAACAATATTCCCATTTTTGTTCAAAAAGATACCAAAGTGGATGATTGACTCATTCCAGACTAGAAATAATCGCAGGAAATCCTTTGATAACACGGATTCCAATTTTTCAATGATATCCCATGATCGAGACAATTGGCTGAATCCCGTGAAACCATTTCATAGAAGTTCATTGATATTTTCTTTTTATAAAGCAAATCGACTTCGATTCTTGAATGATCCACATCACTTCTGGTTCTATTGTAACAAAAGATTCCCTTTTTATGTGGAAAAGACCCGTATCCATAATTATGATCTTACATATGGACAATTCCTCAATATCTTGTTCATTCGCAACAAAATATTTTCTTTGTGCGTCGGTAAAAAAAAACATATTTTTTTGGAGAGAGAGACTATTTCCCCAATCGAGTCACAGGTATCTAACATATTCATACCTAACGATTTTCCACAAAGTGGTGACGAAACGTATAACTTGTACAAATCTTTCCATTTTCCAATTCGATCCGATCCATTCGTTCGTAGAGCTATTTACTCGATCGCAGACATTTCCGCAACACCTCTAACAGAGGAACAAATAGTCAATTTTGAAAGAACTTATTGTCAGCCTCTTTCAGATATGAATCTATCTGATTCAGAAGGGAAGAACTTGCATCAGTATCTCAGTTTCAATTCAAACATGGGTTTGATTCACACTCCATGTTCTGAGAAATATTTACCATCCGGAAAGAGGAAAAAACGGAGTCTTTGTCTAAAGAAATGCGTTGAGAAACGGCAGATGTATAGAACCTTTCAACGAGATAGTGCTTTTTCAAATCTCTCAAAATGGAATCTGTTCCAAACATATATGCCATGGTTCCTTACTTCGACAGGGTGCAAATATCTAAATTTCACCCTTTTAGATACTTTTTCAGACCCATTGCCGATACTAAGTAGCAGTCCAAAATTTGTATCCATTTTTCATGATATTATGCATGGATCAGATATATCATGGTCAATTCCTCAGAAGATTCTTCCACAACGGACTCTGATAAGTGAGATTTCGAGTAAGTGTTTACAGAATCTTCTTCTGTCCGAAGAAATGATTCATCGAAATAATGAGTCACCCGTTCCATTGATATGGACACATCTGAGATCAACAAATGCTCGGGAGTTCCTCTATTCAATCCTTTTCCTTCTTCTTGTTGCTGGATATCTCGTTCGTATACATTTTCTCTTCGTTTCCCGAGCCTCTAGTGAGTTACAGACAGAGTTAGAAAAGATAAAATCTTTGATGATTCCATCATACATGATTGAGTTGCGAAAACTTCTGGATAGGTATCCTACATCTGAACTGAATTCTTTCTGGTTAAAGAATCTCTTTCTAGTTGCTCTGGAACAATTAGGAGATTCTCTGGAAGAAATACGGGGTTCTGCTTCTGGTGGCAACATGCTATTGGGTGGTGGTCCCGCTTATGGGGTCAAATCAATACGTTCTAAGAAGAAATATTTGAATAGCAATCTCATCGATCTCATAAGTATCATACCAAATCCCATCAATCGAATCACTTTTTCGAGAAATACGAGACATCTAAGTCGTACAAGTAAAGGGATCTATTCATTGATAAGAAAAAGAAAAAACGTGAACGGTGATTGGATTGATGATAAAATAGAATCCTGGGTCGCGAACAGTGATTCGATTGATGACGAAGAAAGAGAATTCTTGGTTCAGTTCTCCACCTTAACGACAGAAAAAAAGATTGATCAAATTCTATTGAGTCTGACTCATAGTGATCATTTATCAAAGAATGACTCTGGTTATCAAATGATTGAACAACCGGGATCAATTTACTTACGATACTTAGTTGACATTCATAAAAAGTATCTAATGAGTTATGAGTTCAATAGATCCTGTTTAGCAGAAAGACGGATATTCCTTGCTCATTATCAGACAATCACTTATTCACAAACCTCGTGTGGGGCTAATAGTTTTCATTTCCCATCTCATGGAAAACCCTTTTCGCTCCGCTTAGCCCTATCCCCTTCTAGGGGTATTTTAGTAATAGGTTCTATAGGAACTGGACGATCCTATTTGGTCAAATACCTAGCGACAAACTCCTATGTTCCTTTCATTACGGTATTTCCGAACAAGTTCCTGGATGACAAGCCTAAAGGTTATCTTATTGATGATATCGATATTGATGATAGTGACGATATCGATATTGATGATCGTGACGATATCGATATTGATGATAGTGACGATATTGATGATGACCTTGATACGGAGCTGCTAACTATGACGAATGTGCTAACTATGTATATGACGCCGAAAATAGACCGATTTGATATCACCCTTCAATTCGAATTAGCAAAAGCAATGTCTCCTTGCATAATATGGATTCCAAACATTCATGATCTGTATGTGAATGAGTCGAATTACTTATCCCTCGGTCTATTAGAGAACTATCTCTCCAGGGATTGTGAAAGATGTTCCACTAGAAATATTCTTGTTATTGCTTCGACTCATATTCCCCAAAAAGTGGATCCCGCTCTAATAGCTCCGAATAAATTAAATACATGCATTAAGATACGAAGGCTTCTTATTCCACAACAACGAAAGCACTTTTTCATTCTTTCATATACTAGGGGATTTCACTTGGAAAAGAAAATGTTCCATACTAACGGATTCGGGTCCCTAACCATGGGTTCCAATGCACGAGATCTTGTAGCACTTATCAATGAGGCCCTATCAATTAGTATTACACAGAAGAAATCAATTATAGAAACTAATACAATTAGATCAGCTCTTCATAGACAAACTTGGGATTTGCGATCCCAGGTAAGATCGGTTCAGGATCATGGGATCCTTTTCTATCAGATAGGAAGGGCTGTTGCACAAAATGTACTTCTAAGTAATTGCCCCATAGATCCTATATCTATCTATATGAAGAAGAAATCATGTAAGGAAGGGGATTCTTATTTGTACAAATGGTACTTCGAACTTGGAACGAGCATGAAGAAATTAACGATACTTCTTTATCTTTTGAGTTGTTCTGCCGGATCGGTCGCTCAAGATCTTTGGTCTTCACCCGGACCCGATGAAAAAAATTGGATCACTTCTTATGGATTCGTTGAGAATGATTCTGATCTAGTTCATGGCCTATTAGAAGTAGAAGGCGCTCTGGTAGGATCCTCACGTACAGAAAAAGATTGCAGTCAGTTTGATAATAATCGAGTGACATTACTTCTTCGGTCCGAACCAAGGAATCAGTTAGATATGATGCAAAATGGATCTTGTTCTATCGTTGATCAGAGATTTCTATATGAAAAATACGAATCGGAGTTTGAAGAAGGGGAAGGAGCCGTCGACCCGCAACAGATAGAGGCGGATTTATTCAATCACATAGTTTGGGCTCCTAGAATATGGCGCCTTTGCGGCACTCTATTTGATTGTATCGAAAGGCCCACTGAATTGGGATTTCCCTATTGGGCCGGGT
>NC_013823.1:115000-135000 GCF_019914945.1 Typha latifolia | reverse complement strand
AAACCTCAGAAACAGAAGAAAGGGGAGAAAGTGAGGAAGAAAGCGATGTAGAAACAACTTCCGAAACGAAGGAGACTAAACAGGAACAAGAGGGATCCACCGAAGAAGACCCTTCCCTTTATTCGGAAGAAAAGGAGGATCTGGACAAAATAGATGAAACAGAAGAGATCCGAGTGAATGGAAAGGAAAAAACAAAGGATGAATTCCACTTTCAATTTAAAGAGACATCCTATAAAGATAGCCCAGTTTACGAAGATTCTTATCTTGATACCTATCAAGATAATTGGGAATTGAGAAGACTTAAAGAAGATAAAAATGAAAAGGCTTATTTCTGGTTTGAAAAACCTTTTGTTACTTTTCTTTTTGATTATAAAAGATGGAATCGTCCATCGCGATATATAAAAAATAATCGATTTGAAAATGCTATACGAAATGAAATGTCACAATATTTTTTTTATACATGCCCAAGTGATGGAAAACAAATCATATCTTTTACATATCCAACTAGTTTATCGACTTTTTATGAAATGATAGACAAAAAAATGTCTTTGCATAGAACAGAAAAATTATCTCACGAAGACCAGTATAATTATTGGGTTTATACCAATGAACAAAAAAAGTACAACTTGAACAATGAGTTGATAAATCGAACAAAAGCTCTAGAAAAAGAAAAGGAATTTATTGCTCTAGATGTACTCGAAAAAAGAAGCAGATTATGCAATGATGAAAATGAACAAGAATACTTGCCCAAAACGTATGACCCCTTTTTGAATGGACCATGTCGTGGAACAATAAAAAAATACTATTCAAATACAACCATAAATGATTTAATCCCTTCTACGGATACGGAAGATTCCATAGAAATCTATTGGATAAATAAGATTTATGGACTACTTGCTAATAATTCTCATTATTCTAGAAAATTGAAAGATCAAAAGAATCCGCTTGATAGGGAATCATTACTGAATTATATTGGTAATTCCTTAACCTCAATCAATGAATTTTGTTTTGAACCCACATCTAATTTTCATTTGAAAAAATATTCTTTATTGACGGACCAAACAAGAATTGAGTTCGAAACTCGAGCAAAGTCTTTGAAATTTCTATTCGATGTAATTACAACTGATCTAAATGATCAAACAATTAGAAAAAAATCTAATGGAATAGAAGAAATCAGTAAAAAGGTTTCTCGATGGTCGTACAAATTGAGCGATGATTTGGAGGAAGAGGAGGAAGAAAATGACGAAGAATCTACGGAAGATCCAGAAATTCGTTCAAGAAAAGCCAAACGCGTAGTAATTTATACTGATAATGATCAGAATACCAATTCTATTACTACTACAAATACTATTAATACTGATACTAGTGATCAAGCGGAAGAGGTGGCTTTGATACGTTACTCGCAACAATCTGATTATCGTCGGGATATAATAAAAGGCTCCATGCGTGCTCAAAGACGTAAAACAGTTATTTGGGAAATGTTTCAAGCAAATGTGCATTCCCCACTTTTCTTAGATCGAATAGACAAAACATTTTTTTTTTCTTCTTTTGATATCTATGAAATGATGAATCGTATTTTTAGGGGTTCGGTGAAGAAAGAACCAGAATTGCAAATTTCGCATTTTGAGCAGGAAGAGACAAGAGAAAAGGAGAAAAAAAACGAAGAGAAAAAAGAGGAAAAGGAACGGATAACAATATCAGAAACTTGGGATAGCATTATATTTGCTCAAACAATAAGAGGTTTAATGTTAGTAACCCAATCTTTTCTTAGAAAATACATTGTACTTCCTTCATTGATAATAGCTAAAAATATTGGCCGTATGTTATTATTCCAATTCCCCGAATGGTATGAAGATTTGAAAGATTGGAATAGAGAAATGCATGTTAAATGCACTTATAATGGTGTTCAATTATCAGAAACAGAATTTCCCAAAGATTGGTTAACAGACGGTATTCAGATAAAGATTCTATTTCCTTTCTGCCTTCAACCTTGGCGAAGATCTAAATCTAAAATAGGATCTCATCCTACGGATCAAATGAAAAAAAAAGGAAAAAAAGATAATTTTTGTTTTTTAACAGTTTGGGGAATGGAAGCGGAACTGCCTTTTGGAAGTCCACGAAAAAGACCTTCCTTTTTTGAACCTATTTATAAAGAACTCGAAAAAAAAATTAGACAAGTAAAAAAAAAAATTTTTCAACTTCTAAAAGTTTCAAAAGAAAAAACAAAATGGATCATCAAAATAGTTCCAGTTATAAAACGAATAATGAAGGAAGTTGAAAAAGTAAACCCAATTTTCTTATTTGAATTGCGCAAGGTGAAAGTATATAAACCGGATGAAAATAGAAAAGATTACAAAATAAATAATACAATTATTGGTGAATCGACCATTCAAATCCGATCTATGAATTGGACAAATTATTCACTCATAGAAAAAAAAATGAAAGATCTTTCTGATCGAGCAATCACAATCAGGAATCAAATAGAAGAAATCACAAAAGACAAGAAAAAAGTAGTTCTAACTTATGATGGTAAAAGATCGGAATCAGAGAAACATATTGAGCAGGTATTCAAAAGAAAAAGTATCCGATTACTACGTAAATCACATTATTTTCTGAAATCTTTCATTGATAAAATCTATAGAGATATCTTCCTATGCATGATTAATATTCCGAGAAAAAATTCACAACTTTTCTTTGAATCAACAAAAAAAAAATTTAATGAATCTATTTACAACGATGAAACAAATGAAGAAGGAATTGATGAAATAGATCAAAATACAATGAACTTTTTTTCCACTAAAAAAAAGTCGTTTTCTAATACTAATATTAGTAATAATAATTCAACCGACTTATCTTCCTTGTCCCAAGCATATGTATTTTTTAAATTATCACAAACCCAATTACTTAAAAAGTATCACTTGAAATCTCTACTTCAATATCACAGAACCTATCCTTTTATTAAGGAGAAAATCAAGGATTTTTGTATAACACGCGGAATATTTGATTCCAAATCAAGACATAAGAAAGTTGATAAGTCTGGAATAATTGAATGGAAAAACTGGTTAAAGGGTCATTATCAATACAATTTATCTCAGACCAAATGGGTCCGATTAGTACCACAAAAATGGCGAAATAGAATCAATCAACGTTGTACGATTCGAAAAAAAGACTCAATTAAATTGGATTCATATAAAAAAGAAAAAAACCAATTAATTCATTACGTGAAAGAAAATTACTATGCAGCGGATTCATTGAAAAGTCAAAAAGAAAAATTGAAAAAACACTACAGATATGATCTTTTATCACATGAATATATGAATTTAGGTCAAAAATTTCCATATAATTTCAATATACTAAAACCCGAATCATTTTATGTATTGGTAAGTATGGCTATTAGTGATTATCTAGAAGAAGGATATATTATTGATACCCATAAAAATCTAGATAGAAAATATTTTGACTGTAGAATTCTCGGTTTTTGTCTTAGAAAAAATATTGATATTGAGACCTGGATCGATAGACATATCGGTACCAAAATCGATAAAAATACTAAGACTGACAAAAAAATAAAAAACCAATTGCAAAATAAAGATATTTTGTCTCTCACAATTGATCAAGAAATCAATCAATCCAATAAAAAAAAACACTTTTTTGATTGGATGGGAATGAATCAAGAAAGTGTTTATCGTACCGTAGCAAATCTAGAACCTTGGTTCTTTCCAGAATTTGTGCTACTTTTTGATACATATAAGATTAAACCATGGATTATACCAATCAAATTGCTTCTTTTAAATTCTTCTATTTATGAAAAAAAAAGTCAAAGTAAAAACATCAACATAAAAAAAAAAAAATATCTTAAATTGGAAAATTCCAACCAACAAAAAAACGAACAACAGACCCAAGTAAATTTTAGATCATATCTACGAAAAGAAAACAAAAAAAAATATATAGAAGAAGATTATGTGAGATCAGACCTTAAAAAAGGTAAAAAAAAAAAACAATCCAAGAAAAGCAAGGAAGCAGAACTGGATTTCTTCCTTAAAAAATATTTCCTTTTTCAATTAAGATGGGATGACTCCTTGAATCAAAGAATGATCAATAATATCAAGGTCTATTGCCTCTTACTTAGACTGATAAATCCAAAGGAAATTGCTATATCCTCGATTCAAAGAGGAGAGATGCATCTGGATGTAATGCTGATTCAGAAAGATCTAGCTCTTCCACAATTAATAAAAAAAGGAATATTGATTATCGAACCAATTCGTCTATCTATAAAAAGGGATGGAAAATTTCTTCTCTATCAAACAATAAGTATCTCATTGGGCGAGAAGAATAAGTACCAAACTAAAACTAATAAAAAATGCATAAAAGAAAAAAATGTTGATAAGAATAATTTTGATAAATCCATTACACCATATGACAATATGGTTGTAAATGGAAACACAAATTATTATGATTTCCTTGTTCCTGAACATATGCTATCTCCTAGACGTCGTAGAGAATTGAGAATTTTAATTTGTTTCAATTCTCATAATTGGAATGGTATGGAGAGAAATCCATTATTTTGCAATGAAAACAACATAAGAAACTCTGGAAAATTTTTGAATGAGGACAAGTATTTTAATACAGATGTAAATAAATTCATTAAATGCAAATTTTTTCTTTGGCCCAATTACCGATTAGAAGATTTAGCTTGTATGAATCGCTATTGGTTTGATACCAATAATGGCAGTCGTTTCAATATGTTAAGGATACATATGTATCCACGATTTAGAATTACTTAAGAATTACTTAATTAATTAATTAAATATTAATTAATTAAATTAATTAATTAAGAAATACTATATTTTCGATATCATATCTGTATATCTACATCCCGTGATATTTTAGGTATATGAGAACTGAAAGATATACGCATATACTAAAAGATATACGCATATACTATATTAGATTTCAGTAAATAATACTGATTTAATCGTGGATCAATTCAATTGAATATAGGAATAAAAAATCAGTACAATTTTTTTTAGATAGAAATCCATTTTTTCTTTCCTTAATGTAGAAAAGTATTATCCTTTTCTATCCAAATCCAATTTTCAATTTGATTTGGATAAAATAAAAAAGTAGTATATGAATAAATCCAAATTTTGCTGTACTCGATTAAAATAACTGGCATATAATTATTATTTTTATTTCTTCTGATCGTAAAAATCCATGAAAAAGAAAGAAAAAGATAGATAAATTTTTTTATGGTCAAAAATTCATTCATTTCAATTATTCCACAAGAAGAAAAAGACGAAAACAAGAACAAGGGTTCCGTTGAATTTCAAGTATTCAGTTTTACCAATAAGATACGGAGACTTACTTCCCATTTGCAATTGCACAAAAAAGATTTTTTATCGCAAAGGGGTCTACGAAAAATTCTGGGAAAACGACAACGGTTGCTAGCTTATTTGTCAAAGAAAAATAGAGTACGTTATAAGAAATTAATTGGTCAGTTGGATATTCGAGAGCCAAAAACTCGTTAATTTAATCGTTTGAATTTTTTAAGTAGTATTCAATTTTGCATTTTGATGAGCCTTATTTTGAGGAATTCATGAAATAATGAATTAAGGAAAAAAAAGATATGACTGTACCGGTTACAAGAAAAGATTTAATGATAGTCAATATGGGTCCTCAGCACCCATCAATGCATGGTGTTCTTCGACTGATCGTTACTCTTGATGGTGAAGATGTTATTGACTGTGAACCTATATTGGGCTATTTACATAGGGGAATGGAAAAAATAGCGGAAAACCGAACAATTATACAATATCTACCCTATGTCACACGGTGGGATTATTTAGCTACTATGTTCACAGAGGCAATAACCGTAAATGCACCAGAACAATTGGAAAATGTTCAAGTACCTCAAAGAGCCAGCTATATCAGAGTGATTATGCTGGAATTGAGCCGTATAGCTTCTCATTTGTTATGGCTTGGACCTTTTATGGCGGATATCGGTGCACAGACTCCTTTTTTCTATATTTTCAGAGAAAGAGAATTGCTATATGATCTATTCGAAGCCGCCACAGGTATGCGAATGATGCATAATTATTTTCGCATCGGAGGAGTAGCTGCTGATCTACCTTATGGATGGATAGATAAATGTTTAGATTTCTGCGATTATTCTTTAACAGGAGTTGATGAATATCAAAAACTTATTACACGGAATCCCATTTTTTTGGAGCGAGTTGAAGGAGTGGGCATTATTGGTGGAGAAGAAGCAGTAAATTGGGGTTTATCAGGACCGATGTTACGAGCTTCTGGAATCCCATGGGATCTTCGTAAAATTGATTTTTATGAGTGTTACAATGAATTCAATTGGGAAGTCCAATGGCAAAAAGAAGGAGATTCATTAGCTCGTTATTTAGTACGAATCGGCGAAATGAGAGAATCCATAAAAATTATTCAGCAGGCTCTAGAAGGAATTCCTGGAGGACCCTATGAGAATTTAGAAGTCCGACGCTTTGATAGAGCAAAGAATTCCGAATGGAATGATTTTGAATATAGATTTATTAGTAAAAAACCTTCACCCAATTTTGAATTGTCGAAACAAGAACTTTATGTAAGAGTAGAGGCTCCAAAAGGAGAATTAGGAATTTATTTGATAGGAGATAATAGCGTTTTTCCCTGGAGATGGAAAATTCGTCCACCCGGTTTTATTAATTTGCAAATTCTTCCTCAGCTAGTTAAAAGAATGAAATTGGCTGATATCATGACAATATTAGGTAGTATAGATATCATTATGGGAGAAGTTGATCGTTGAAATGATAATTGATACGACAGAAGTACAAACTATCAATTCTTTTTCTACATCGGAATTTTTAAAAGAAACCTATGGATTGATATGGATTGTACCCATTTTGACCCTTATATTGGGAATCACAATAGGAGTACTAGTAATTGTGTGGTTAGAAAGAGAAATTTCTGCAGCTATACAACAACGTATTGGGCCTGAATATGCTGGCCCGTTGGGAATTCTTCAAGCTCTAGCAGATGGGACTAAACTACTTTTTAAAGAGGACCTTCTCCCATCTCGAGGAGATATTCGTTTGTTTAGTGTCGGACCGGCTATAGCGGTCATATCAGTTCTACTAAGTTATTTAGTAATTCCTTTTGGGTATCGTCTTGTTTTAGCCGATCTCAGTATAGGTGTTTTTTTATGGATCGCCATTTCCAGTATTGCCCCTATTGGCCTTCTTATGTCAGGATATGGGTCGAATAATAAATATTCCTTTTCAGGTGGTCTACGAGCTGCTGCTCAATCTATTAGTTATGAAATACCATTAACTCTATGTGTGTTATCAATATCTCTACGTGTGATTCGTTGTAATATGAACTTTTACCTCTCTTCTAGAAATAAAAGAAAAAAGAAAGAGGTTCCATGTATTGAATAGAAATTTGCATTTTTCTATTCAGCATTTGGGTTGCTGAGTTAAACCAGATAGTTATAGTTATATGAGTGAAATAAAACAGCTTATAAGTTTGTAGTAAGAAGAAAAAATCTCATTCCCTATGTACAAGAATAAAGTTGAAGTAAACATAAGCAGTGTAAACTGTTTACCCCAAGATTGAGATTTTTTGATTAATCATCATATCTTGAAGCGGGCCCAAACAAAAGATCAACTGTATAGAGTTTCTACGACTTTCTCGTATTTATTACTATACTAGGGATCAATCAAAAGTCAGTGGGCGGTTAGGAACACCAAGGTACACAAAGGATTAGTAATGGAGATAATGCAAAGTATAAAAAAAGAAGTATTTATGCATAAACAGAATCATAATATGACAAGGACTTGAAATTGGTAGAAATGATCAAGTAGTACTTCCCTATGATTCCGATCTAGAGTATGCTCCTATTCACTGGTTAAAGAAATAACTATCAAAAACGAATTAATCCTTTATTTTTTTTTAAGCACCCTCCTCTGAGACAGAAGAATAGGAAAAAAGAAATGGAATGCAATAATGGAATGAATAATAAAAAAAACGACCTTTATTTATTCTTCCTTTCCCCATCCATATTCATACATATGGAATTCTTATCATGATTTATGAACTAATCAAATGCCTAATTCTTTCCATTTATTAATTGATATAACGAGTATTTTATTGAAAGATTAAGTTATTACCCAACAAATCAAAATTTGCATTATAAAGGATGAGATCAATTCGGAAGCTCTTTTTTTTCTTATTCTAGCAGACAGAATTCCATTGGTCTAATTTAGGACTTTCCAATGTATCTTTATTCTATCTACCTCTAAAGATGGCGAGAATAATGAAACCAGTCCTTACATTTTTTTGTGGCCATAGAGGAGCCGTATGAAGCTGAGGTCTCATGTACGGTTTTGGAATAGCGATGGGAACAGTGATGTTATTATCGACTATGATTATCTAATAGTTCAAGTACAGTTGATATAGTTGAAGCACAGTCAAAATATGGTTTTTGGGGGTGGAATCTTTGGCGTCAGCCTATAGGGTTTATAGTTTTTATAATTTCTTCTCTAGCCGAATGTGAGAGATTGCCTTTTGATTTACCAGAGGCGGAGGAGGAATTAGTAGCAGGTTATCAAACCGAATATTCGGGTATAAAATACGCTTTATTTTATCTTGCTTCTTACCTAAATTTATTAGTTTCTTCATTATTTGTAACAGTTCTTTACTTAGGTGGGTGGAATTTTTCTATTCCGTACATATCCATTCCTGAACTTTTCGGAATAAATAAAATGGCAGGAATTTTTGGAATGACAATTGGTATCTTTATTACATTAACTAAAGCTTATTTGTTTCTCTTCATTTCTATCACAACAAGATGGACTTTACCTAGGATGAGAATGGACCAGTTATTAAATCTTGGATGGAAATTTCTTTTACCAATTTCTCTAGGTAATCTGTTATTAACAACTTCTTCCCAACTTGTTTCACTATAAATAACCGAATACGCTAACAATTTTTTAGATTCATAACCTCTTTCAAACAAGAGAAAGAAACATCAATTTATTCATGGATATCTACAATATGTTCCCTATGGTAACTGGGTTCATGAATTATGGTCAACAAACCATACGAGCTGCAAGGTACATTGGTCAAAGTTTCATAATTACCTTATCCCATACAAATCGTTTACCTGTAACTATTCAATATCCTTATGAAAAATCGATCACAACAGAACGTTTCCGGGGTCGAATCCACTTTGAATTTGATAAATGTATTGCTTGTGAAGTATGTGTTCGTGTATGCCCGATAGATCTACCCGTTGTAGATTGGAGATTTGAAAAAGATATTAAAAAGAAACAATTGCTTAATTATAGTATTGATTTCGGAGTTTGTATTTTTTGTGGTAACTGTGTCGAGTATTGTCCAACAAATTGTTTATCAATGACTGAAGAATATGAACTTTCCACTTATGATCGTCACGAATTGAATTATAATCAAATTGCTTTGGGTCGGTTACCAATTTCAATAATTGGAGATTACACAATTCAAACAGTTATGAATTCGACTCAAAGCAAAATAGACAAAGATAAACCTTTTGATTCAAGAACGATTACCGATTACTAAGATTTTGTTTTGATATAAAATCAAAGATCCAAGTTTTTTATTTTGGTTAGTCAGTAATTACAAATCAAAATTAATAACTATTGATTGCTGAGAATGACTGTTTAATTTAAACTGAGAATATATTTTTTGTGATGTGATGATTTCGAAATAGAGAATTTAAACCATGATTATAAATACTCTTTTCTTTTTTCTTTCGGATAAAAAACAGGGATTGGCCCTATAATTTTATCTATATCTACATTAATCCAGATAAAATGGAATACAATTAAAAATGTATCATATACTATATTCTATATACGAAAAAAAAAAAAATAGGGTAACCCCTTTCCCTTTCCTGGACCATTTAGTAAGGTCATGAAATATTTCAAGTTATTTATTTGCTATTTTATACATAATGGATTTACCTGGACCAATACATGATATTCTTGTGGTATTTTTGGGATTAGTTCTTGTATTAGGGGGTCTAGGGGTAGTATTACTTACCAATCCAATTTATTCTGCCTTTTCGTTGGGATTGGTTCTTGTTTGTATATCCTTATTCTATATTTTATCGAACGCCTATTTTGTAGCTGCCGCGCAGCTCCTTATTTATGTGGGAGCCATAAATGTCTTGATCATATTTGCTGTAATGTTCATGAATGGTTCAGAATATTCCAAAGATTCCTATCTTTGGACCATTGGAGATGGGGGCACTTCGCTGATTTGTACAACTATTCTTTTTTCACTAATTACTACTATCCCAGATACGTCATGGTACGGAATTATTTGGACTACAAAATCAAACCAGATTATCGAACAGGACCTAATAAATAATGTTCAACAAATTGGGATTCATTTATCAACGGATTTTTATCTTCCGTTTGAACTTGTTTCTATAATTCTTTTAGTTTCCTTGATAGGTGCAATTACTATGGCTCGGCAATAATAAAGACTTAGAATGATTCAAAATTCGTAGAATTTTTAGTTAAATCTATCTACCGCCAATACTTTCTTTTGTTGTGTAATTGTTCTATTTTAATCAATTGAATTGGTTGAATTGTTCTTCATATTGAAATGAATTGATATTGATAAGGAGTTAGTCAATGATGTTTGAGCATGTACTTTTTTTGAGTGTCTATTTATTTTCTATCGGTATCTATGGATTGATCACAAGTCGAAACATGGTTAGAGCACTTATGTGTCTTGAACTTATACTAAATTCGGTTAATATAAATCTCGTAACATTTTCTGATATATTTGATAGTCGTCAATTAAAAGGAGACATTTTCTCAATCTTTATTATAGCCATTGCAGCTGCTGAAGCAGCTATTGGGCTAGCTATTGTTTCGTCAATCCATCGTAATAGAAAATCAACTCGTATCAATCAATCTAATTTGTTGAATAATTAGTCATAATCATCATATAAATAAAATAAAAGCACATAAAAAAAAATAATATTTTATTTTAATATAAAAATTTACCTATATTTAGTTAACTATGATAATATAATGATAATATAATGATAATGATAATATAATTATATTATAATGATAATATCATATAATATTAATATATTTTAATATAATAATAATATTATAATAATTATATAAAAATATAATAATTATATAAAATTATATAAAAATAATAATATAAATATAAATAAATATAAATAAATTTAATATATATATAAATTTAATATATTTATATATAAATAATTAATATATAATAAAATAATAAAAAAATATATATTCAATATATAAATAATCTAACAATATATAAATAATCTAATTAGATTAGAATTTATAAATAATATAAATATTATTATTATTGGATTATTGGATTGAATTTATTATGTTCATATTGAAATAAATATAAATATTGAAATAAGGATGAACAACTTGTTGACCAATTTCAACAATTCACATATGCAACTCGTATGATCATGATTGTTGAAACGTAAATCAAAGTCTCTTGGCCTTTTCTCATAAACAGATTAAGAAATATATTGATTGTTAAAATTTTGATAAACCACTGCTTCGTCTGGTGTCTACAATATATATATGATTCATTTACTATTAATGACTCAGTTACTATTAATTTGTAATTTCACCAGATCGCAAATTTTTTATGTTAAAAACTGAAATTTCTAGATTCAATGTCACATTCAGTAAAAATTTATGATACATGTATAGGGTGTACTCAATGTGTACGAGCTTGCCCCACAGATGTATTGGAAATGATACCTTGGGACGGATGTAAAGCCAAGCAAATTGCTTCCGCGCCAAGAACCGAGGACTGTGTAGGTTGTAAAAGATGTGAATCCGCCTGCCCAACAGATTTTTTGAGTGTTCGTGTTTATTTAGGACCTGAAACAACTCGCAGCATGGCTCTATCTTATTGATACGTTACAAAAAACTCCACTTGAATCATTTGATTCCTCTTTACCGATAAAAGCCCGTACTCGATAAAATTAATTATTTCGAGCACGGGCTCCTTCTGGTCAAAACGTATCTTGTCTTTATCACGAGTTATTTTCCTTGGTTAACAATACTTGTTGTTTTGCCGATATTTGCGGGTTCTTTAATTTTCTTTTTCCCTCATAGAGGGAATAAGATGTATAGGTGGTATACTATATGTATATGCTTATTAGAACTCCTTCTAACGACTTATGCATTCTGTTATCATTTCCAATTGGATGATCCATTAATCCAATTGAAAGAAGATTTTAAATGGATAGATGTTTTTGATTTCCACTGGAGACTGGGAATCGACGGACTTTCCATAGGACCCATTTTACTGACAGGATTTATTACTACTTTAGCTACTTTAGCGGCTTGGCCAATTACTCGAAATTCGCGGTTGTTCTATTTCCTGATGCTAGCAATGTACAGCGGTCAAATAGGATTATTTTCTTCTCGCGATCTTTTACTTTTTTTCATCATGTGGGAGTTAGAATTAATTCCTGTTTACTTACTTTTATCCATGTGGGGAGGAAAGAAACGTCTATACTCGGCTACTAAGTTTATTTTGTACACTGCAGGAGGTTCCATTTTTTTCTTAATAGGTGTTCTAGGTATGGGTTTATATGGTTCCAATGAACCAACATTAGATTTTGAAAGATTAATTAATCAATCATATCCTGTGGCATTGGAAATAATATTTTATTTTGGCTTCCTTATTGCTTATGCTGTCAAATTACCAATTATACCCCTACATACATGGTTACCGGATACCCATGGAGAAGCACATTACAGTACATGTATGCTTTTAGCTGGAATCTTATTAAAAATGGGAGCATATGGATTGATTCGGATCAATATGGAATTATTACCCCATGCTCATTCTCTATTTTCTCCCTGGTTGGTGATAATAGGAACAATACAAATAATCTATGCAGCTTCAACTTCTCTTGGTCAACGCAATTTAAAAAAGAGAATAGCCTATTCCTCTGTATCTCACATGGGTTTCATAATTATAGGAATTGGTTCTATAACCGACATGGGACTCAATGGAGCCATTTTACAAATGCTCTCTCATGGATTTATTGGTGCTGCACTTTTTTTCTTGGCGGGAACGAGTTGTGATAGAATGCGTCTTGTTTATCTCGAAGAAATGGGCGGGATATCTATCCCAATGCCAAAAATTTTTACCATGTTCAGTAGCTTCTCGATGGCTTCTCTTGCATTACCCGGAATGAGTGGTTTTGTTGCAGAATTAGTAATATTTTTTGGACTAATTACTAGTCCAAAATATCTTTTAATGCCAAAAATGCTAATTACACTTGTAATGGCAATTGGAATGATATTAACTCCTATTTATTTATTATCTATGTTACGTCAGATGTTCTATGGATACAAGTTTTTTAATGTTCCAAACTCGAATTTTTTAGATTCTGGACCACGAGAACTCTTTCTTTCAATCTGTATCTTTTTACCCGTAATAGGGATTGGTATTTATCCCGATTTCGTTCTCTCATTATCAGTTGATAGGGTACAAGCTATCCTATCCAATTATTATCATAGATAGTTTTTCATTAATGAGATAGAAAGTCTTATAATTTTTTGGTTTTAAGATTTTTAAAATAGTTCGTTGTACTGTATAATGATAATGAAAAAAAATAAAGTGAATAAGAATTGTAATTAGATGTATCTCGACTTTTTGGGAACCATTTGAAGGATTCCGTGATTCAAATGGTTCTCAAAAAGTAATAAAAAAAAACTTTCGTTATATAGGGGACAATGCTTTTATTTTATGTATTCGTCATGTAGTTTATTCAATTAGATGTTAATGTGAATGAACCATAACTATGTAGACCTATTCCTAATAAATTGATACCAAAATAGCATATCCAAATTATAAGAAATCCTATAGAAGCCACAAGTGCCGAATTCGTGCCTTTCCAATTTTGATTTGTTCTAGTATGTAAATAAATTGCGAATATGGTCCAAGTAATAAATGCCCAAGTTTCCTTGGGGTCCCAATTCCAATAGGATCCCCATGCCTCATTTGCCCATACTGCTCCACAAAGAATACCTATGGTTAAAAAGGTGAATCCTAGACTAATTACACGATAACTCCAATAATCCAAACGTTCAGTTAATTGATATTTGTAATAATTTTTAAATGAAAGAAAAGAAGTGTTTTTAAAAACACTTCTTTTTTCATTCAAAGATTCAATCTCTCCAAAGAAAAATGACTTAATGAAGAAATTATCGTTTTTACAAAAAATAGTGGTGTTTTTTCGAAATGTAATGACTAGAAGAGCGACTGATAATAAGGATCCGCATAAAAGAGCGGCATAGCTCAATAACATCATACTTACATGCATCATTAACCACTGAGATTGTAGAGCAGGTACTAATATTGCGGATTGATGCATTTCAGTTAAAAGACCCGACGTGGCAAAGCCTTGAGTAAAAATAGTACTTGGTGCAGTTATTGTGCTTAAATCATTTTTATGGTTCCGTATTTTTGGAATCATATAAATAATGGAGAAACCACACGAAAGGAAGATTACTGACTCGTATAAATTACTTAACGGAAAATGTCCCGAAGAAATCCAACGAGAAACTAATAATCCAGTTATCGATAAAAAAGTAGCTATCATCCCCTTTTCTGACGAATCACGTAATCCGCTAATTTCGTGGACTAATAAGGTCATCAAATGAATCGGAATCACAATTAAAATGATCGAAAAAGAAATATGACTTAATATATGTTCTAAAGTCGCAAATATCATAAAAGAAAGTCCCATTACAGAATTGGAAATCGGGAATTGAATACATTTTAAAATCTATTGTATCTCTTTTAGAGAATGCCGCCACTCGGACTCGAACCGAGATGCTTTAGCACTGCTTCCTAAGAGCAGCGTGTCTACCGATTTCACCATGGCGGCTTACTTGAAATAATAATAGTCAATTCATGTTTAATCGTCGAGATTCAACAATTCCATATAATTCAGGAAATAGTAGAATCGATAGATAAAGAATTATTTAAATTCATATTTGAATCGTCAATAATACTTCGGTATTATCGTTACGGGTTTTTTAACAATAAACTTTCACGTACTAGAAAAAAAATTCTCTCGAAACAGTTGGAACTCAATAGTTTTTTCCCAATTAAGGTATAAAACTCCGAATTTTACTTTTTTTCTATTTTTTCTTGTTTTTGATGATTTGTTTTTCATTTATCTGGATTTCATGGATTCAAAATGAAAAAGATCAATTTTTTCAACGAACAAAATCAAATAACTAGGAGTTCATATCTATCATAATTTCATCACTAAATACAAACAATTATTTATTTTTATAATGATTTCCATACTTTAGTATAATGAAAAGAGTATAATGAAAAGTATTAATACTCGTCATTTAAAATTTTTGGATAGGCATATAAGAAAAAAGTTTGAATCTCTATCGCAATTGTACTGTACTTTTCACAATAGAAAAATAGAAAAAGATTCTTTTATTCTATTGTTATTCTATTGTGAAAAGTTCATTGATAGGAAAAAAAGACTTCGAACCCAGTATACAAAAACTCTTATTCTATATATTACAGCAGCTCGTTCTAACTAATATTGAGGAATTTAATAGAGAAAAACATATTAGTTAATGTAAATCATTCATCTTTTTTAAGATGAAGTTTTTGTTTTAGGGCTATGTCAATTGAGATTATTCCAAGGCTTTAGTATTTGTTTGTCGCACAAAAAAACTTTTTGAATGCCCAGTGGAAACCGATTTCGCTAAAGAAAAAGCTTTTACTGCAGCTAACGATCCCTTTTTCTTCCAAATATTTCTACGAATACGTTTTTTTGACATAGAAGTACGTTTTTTTGGAACTGCCATTCAAAAAAAAGGTTACTTATTTTTATCGTTGTATGTGAAAGACATGTATTGTTCAAAATAGATCTTCTTTTTAGTCATTATCTATACTTATTTCTTTTTTCTAGACTTATTCTATATACGTAGATTTCTCTATGTATGTAGATTTCTATGTATGTCGATAATTTTATTTAAAATATACTTTTTATTTAATATACATTTATTTTACCTTAACATACAAATATATATAATACAAATATCTTTATATGTACATGTATACATGATATATATATATGTTTATACGTTAGTTACGTGCACATCACACATAACATATATAAATATAATATATACGAAGGAAAAAAAGAGGATAAAAGAAAAATGGATTAAATTTAGAGCGCTATGCCCATAATTTAAATGAAAATTAGAACTAAACTAGTCGTTGATCTGTTAAACAAGACATTCCATTACTTAAGTAACATTAATCAGTAACATTAATCATTTTTTATTTCAGTTCTCTACGAAGTCGGGAGTATCATAATATTTCCGATAAAGATAAGTTTTCTTTATTGAATTGGAATGGAATCCAATCAATTTATTACATAATAAGTTAGGTAATTATTCCACTCTAAAAAAATGAACTAGAAAATTTAGGTCTTTTTTTGGTGATTTCTTTTAGTATTGTTTTTTTTCTCGAAAGAGATAAGAATTGGTGAATCGGAAATAATTAGCAATTATAAGAAAAAAGTTTCATTTCTTTTTTTATGGAACATACATATCAATATGCATGGATAATACCTTTTCTTCCACTTCCTGTTACTATGTCAATAGGAGTTGGACTCTTACTTATTCCAACAGCAACAAAAAAAATTCGTCGCATGTGGGCTTTTCCTAGTGTTTTACTCTTAAGTATAGCTATGGTATTTTCGGCCAATCTATCTATTCAACAAATAAATGGAAGTTTTATCTATCAATATCTATGGTCTTGGACCATCAATAATGATCTTTCCTTAGAGTTCGGATACTTGATTGATCCACTTACTTCTATTATGTCAATACTAATTACTACGGTTGGAATCATGGTTCTTATTTATAGTGACAATTATATGTCTCACGATCAAGGATATTTGCGATTTTTTGCTTATATGAGTTTTTTCAATACTTCTATGTTGGGATTGGTTACTAGTTCCAATTTGATACAAATTTATATTTTTTGGGAACTGGTGGGAATGTGTTCCTATTTATTAATAGGGTTTTGGTTCACACGGCCAACTGCAGCAAGTGCTTGTCAAAAAGCTTTTGTAACTAATCGTGTAGGGGATTTTGGTTTATTGTTAGGAATATTAGGTTTTTATTGGATAACTGGTAGTTTCGAATTTCGAGATTTGTTCGAAATATCTAAAAACTTAATCCATAATAATGGGGTCAATTCTTTATTTGTTACTTTATGTGCTTTTTTATTATTTGTCGGTGCAGTTGCGAAATCCGCACAATTTCCTCTTCACGTATGGTTACCTGATGCCATGGAAGGGCCCACTCCTATTTCGGCTCTTATACATGCTGCTACTATGGTAGCAGCAGGCATTTTTCTTGTAGCTCGCCTTCTTCCTCTTTTCATAGCTATACCTTATATAATGAATTTAATTTCTTTAATAGGTGTAATAACACTATTTTTAGGGGCTACTTTAGCTCTTGCTCAAAGAGACATTAAAAGAAGCTTAGCCTATTCTACAATGTCTCAACTGGGTTATATTATGTTAGCTCTAGGTATAGGTTCTTATCGAGCTGCTTTATTCCATTTGATCACTCATGCATATTCTAAAGCTTTATTGTTTTTGGGATCCGGATCTATTATTCATTCAATGGAACCTATTGTTGGATATTCACCAGAAAAAAGTCAGAATATGGTTCTTATGGGTGGTTTAAGAAGATATGTTCCAATTACAAGAACTACTTTTTTATTGGGTACACTTTCTCTTTGTGGTATTCCACCTCTTGCTTGTTTTTGGTCCAAAGATGAAATTCTTAATGATAGTTGGTTGTATTCTCCAATTTTTGCAATAATAGCTTTTTTCACAACGGGATTAACCGCATTTTATATGTTTCGGGTCTATTTACTTACCTTTGATGGGCATTTGCGTGTTCATTTTCAAAATTATAGTAGCACTAAAAATAGTTCGTTATATTCAATATCTTTATGGGGAAAAGAAAGACCCCAGGGAGTCAATAGAAATTTACTTTTATCAACAATGGGTAATAGGGTCTCTTTTTTTTCCAAAGATACATCGAAAATTGATAATAATGTAAGAAATAGGATAGGAAACTTTAGTACTTACTTTGGAAATAAAAAAACTTCCATGTATCCTCACGAATCGGACAATACTATGTTATTTCCTCTTATTGTATTAGTAATATTTACTTTGTTCGTTGGATCCATAGGAATTCATTTTGATGAAGGAATAATTGATTTTGATATATTATCGAAATGGTTAACCCCATCAACAAATCTTTTCTATCCAACTTCGAATTATTCGGTAAATTCATATGAATTTTTTACAAATGCACTTCTTTCAGTAAGTATAGCAAGTTTAGGACTATTCATAGCATATATTTTATATGGGTCTTCTTATTCTTTTTTCCAAAATTTGGATTTAATCAATTTTTTTGTCAAAGGGGATCTTAAAAGAACTTTCTTGGACCAAATAAAAAATGTAATATACAATTGGTCATATAATCGTGGTTATATAGATATTTTTTATACTAGGGTTTTTACTATAGGTATAAGAGGATTAACTGAACTAACTCAGTTTTTTGATAGACGTATAATTGATGGAATTACAAATGGGGTTGGTGTTGTAAGTTTTTTTATAGGGGAAGGGATTAAATATATGGGAGGTGGACGAATTTCGTCTTATCTATTCTTGTATTTATTTTATGTATCACTTTTTTTATTAATTTTTATATTTGTTTTTAATTAAATTTAAAGATTAGATTATTTAAAGATTTTTTTTTAGATTTTAGATTATTTAGATTAAAGTAACAAAAGGTTTTTCAAACCAGAAATAAGCCTTTTCATTTTTATCTTCTTTAAGTCTTCTCAATTCCCAATTATCTTGATAGGTATCAAGATAAGAATCTTCGTAAACTGGGCTATCTTTATAGGATGTCTCTTTAAATTGAAAGTGGAATTCATCCTTTGTTTTTTCCTTTCCATTCACTCGGATCTCTTCTGTTTCATCTATTTTGTCCAGATCCTCCTTTTCTTCCGAATAAAGGGAAGGGTCTTCTTCGGTGGATCCCTCTTGTTCCTGTTTAGTCTCCTTCGTTTCGGAAGTTGTTTCTACATCGCTTTCTTCCTCACTTTCTCCCCTTTCTTCTGTTTCTGAGGTTTCTTTCAGTTTCTTAGTGACAATAGGCGACGGCATTCTGCCTAAATAGTAGACACAGGTGATAAATAAGAGAATACTAAAAATTCGAGCCATAGAATTTCTCAATTCTGACACAAGGTACTTATTAGATCGAATAGAATGATTTTGCCGTATCCAGAATAATACCAATCCAACCCATTTCATGAATAAAATGTGACCAATTAACCAACCAACAAAACTACTTGTTACAAATAACATCTTGTTGTTGCATCGAAACATATAAATGTTGACTAATCTGGCTAACGTTGAACTTGGTAAAATGAAATGGTTGAATAATTGAAAAATGAGATTATTCAGGAATACACATTGAATGCTGAGATTACGCATTGAATTTCTGGTAGTAGATCCATAATCCAAAAAGTTTTTGTGATTGTTCCAGAAGAAATGAAACAAAAGATACGGTAGAACTAGGACAGTTATTGTATGAGGTCTACCCAATGCTAGATGCAGAGGCGCATAATAGATCGATATGAACATCATGAGCTGTCCCGTAATAAAACCAGTTGTTGCTGATACCTCCTTCTCGGTTCCTTCTTCCATAACCCGAGCTCGGAGAAGGAAGAGATAAGAGGGCCCTATGGAGAATGTGGTCAGAAATCCATAATAGAGTCCGACCACAACGACCGAATTTATTATCTTCATGCATAAGGATAATAGATTACCTAGTAGAAAAGAT
>NC_013823.1:92500-97500 GCF_019914945.1 Typha latifolia | reverse complement strand
TCTATAATTGATTTCTTCTGTGTAATACTAATTGATAGGGCCTCATTGATAAGTGCTACAAGATCTCGTGCATTGGAACCCATGGTTAGGGACCCGAATCCGTTAGTATGGAACATTTTCTTTTCCAAGTGAAATCCCCTAGTATATGAAAGAATGAAAAAGTGCTTTCGTTGTTGTGGAATAAGAAGCCTTCGTATCTTAATGCATGTATTTAATTTATTCGGAGCTATTAGAGCGGGATCCACTTTTTGGGGAATATGAGTCGAAGCAATAACAAGAATATTTCTAGTGGAACATCTTTCACAATCCCTGGAGAGATAGTTCTCTAATAGACCGAGGGATAAGTAATTCGACTCATTCACATACAGATCATGAATGTTTGGAATCCATATTATGCAAGGAGACATTGCTTTTGCTAATTCGAATTGAAGGGTGATATCAAATCGGTCTATTTTCGGCGTCATATACATAGTTAGCACATTCGTCATAGTTAGCAGCTCCGTATCAAGGTCATCATCAATATCGTCACTATCATCAATATCGATATCGTCACGATCATCAATATCGATATCGTCACTATCATCAATATCGATATCATCAATAAGATAACCTTTAGGCTTGTCATCCAGGAACTTGTTCGGAAATACCGTAATGAAAGGAACATAGGAGTTTGTCGCTAGGTATTTGACCAAATAGGATCGTCCAGTTCCTATAGAACCTATTACTAAAATACCCCTAGAAGGGGATAGGGCTAAGCGGAGCGAAAAGGGTTTTCCATGAGATGGGAAATGAAAACTATTAGCCCCACACGAGGTTTGTGAATAAGTGATTGTCTGATAATGAGCAAGGAATATCCGTCTTTCTGCTAAACAGGATCTATTGAACTCATAACTCATTAGATACTTTTTATGAATGTCAACTAAGTATCGTAAGTAAATTGATCCCGGTTGTTCAATCATTTGATAACCAGAGTCATTCTTTGATAAATGATCACTATGAGTCAGACTCAATAGAATTTGATCAATCTTTTTTTCTGTCGTTAAGGTGGAGAACTGAACCAAGAATTCTCTTTCTTCGTCATCAATCGAATCACTGTTCGCGACCCAGGATTCTATTTTATCATCAATCCAATCACCGTTCACGTTTTTTCTTTTTCTTATCAATGAATAGATCCCTTTACTTGTACGACTTAGATGTCTCGTATTTCTCGAAAAAGTGATTCGATTGATGGGATTTGGTATGATACTTATGAGATCGATGAGATTGCTATTCAAATATTTCTTCTTAGAACGTATTGATTTGACCCCATAAGCGGGACCACCACCCAATAGCATGTTGCCACCAGAAGCAGAACCCCGTATTTCTTCCAGAGAATCTCCTAATTGTTCCAGAGCAACTAGAAAGAGATTCTTTAACCAGAAAGAATTCAGTTCAGATGTAGGATACCTATCCAGAAGTTTTCGCAACTCAATCATGTATGATGGAATCATCAAAGATTTTATCTTTTCTAACTCTGTCTGTAACTCACTAGAGGCTCGGGAAACGAAGAGAAAATGTATACGAACGAGATATCCAGCAACAAGAAGAAGGAAAAGGATTGAATAGAGGAACTCCCGAGCATTTGTTGATCTCAGATGTGTCCATATCAATGGAACGGGTGACTCATTATTTCGATGAATCATTTCTTCGGACAGAAGAAGATTCTGTAAACACTTACTCGAAATCTCACTTATCAGAGTCCGTTGTGGAAGAATCTTCTGAGGAATTGACCATGATATATCTGATCCATGCATAATATCATGAAAAATGGATACAAATTTTGGACTGCTACTTAGTATCGGCAATGGGTCTGAAAAAGTATCTAAAAGGGTGAAATTTAGATATTTGCACCCTGTCGAAGTAAGGAACCATGGCATATATGTTTGGAACAGATTCCATTTTGAGAGATTTGAAAAAGCACTATCTCGTTGAAAGGTTCTATACATCTGCCGTTTCTCAACGCATTTCTTTAGACAAAGACTCCGTTTTTTCCTCTTTCCGGATGGTAAATATTTCTCAGAACATGGAGTGTGAATCAAACCCATGTTTGAATTGAAACTGAGATACTGATGCAAGTTCTTCCCTTCTGAATCAGATAGATTCATATCTGAAAGAGGCTGACAATAAGTTCTTTCAAAATTGACTATTTGTTCCTCTGTTAGAGGTGTTGCGGAAATGTCTGCGATCGAGTAAATAGCTCTACGAACGAATGGATCGGATCGAATTGGAAAATGGAAAGATTTGTACAAGTTATACGTTTCGTCACCACTTTGTGGAAAATCGTTAGGTATGAATATGTTAGATACCTGTGACTCGATTGGGGAAATAGTCTCTCTCTCCAAAAAAATATGTTTTTTTTTACCGACGCACAAAGAAAATATTTTGTTGCGAATGAACAAGATATTGAGGAATTGTCCATATGTAAGATCATAATTATGGATACGGGTCTTTTCCACATAAAAAGGGAATCTTTTGTTACAATAGAACCAGAAGTGATGTGGATCATTCAAGAATCGAAGTCGATTTGCTTTATAAAAAGAAAATATCAATGAACTTCTATGAAATGGTTTCACGGGATTCAGCCAATTGTCTCGATCATGGGATATCATTGAAAAATTGGAATCCGTGTTATCAAAGGATTTCCTGCGATTATTTCTAGTCTGGAATGAGTCAATCATCCACTTTGGTATCTTTTTGAACAAAAATGGGAATATTGTTCCTCCATTGATCAAGAATTTCGGTCTTTGGGAAGTATCATGATCATCCAATAAGAAGGGTTTCAATTTATTCAAATGAACGATTTGAACACCTATTGATTCTAACAACTGATTGCGGAGTTGATCATTCGGACCTTTCAATTCATAGATGTGGATCTCGGACCTATGAATGGGGATATTCCCGATACTCACAAAGAAAAGGGGAAGTGACTTGGACAAAAAGGGAAGTGACTTGGACAAAAAGAGAAGTGACTTGGACAAAAAGAAACGAAGTGACTTAGACAAATCTTGTTTGTCGATAGCCTCGGACCAATCAATCGAATATTGATTAATACGTAATCGATCGAACACTACTTGAAAACGCTTCTTCTGTTCAGAAACGAAATCTTCCAAATGTTCCTGGAAATTCTTGGTCCCATTGGACCATTTATATCTATATGCATCAGGATCCCGATTCATGGATCTCTCGGTTCGAGAAATAAGAGGATCAAACCATTTCTTCTGACTCTTTTTCAAATTCGATAAATGTTGGTTGATCGTATATTTCATTATAGTTATATGATTCAGAGTATCATTTCCTATTTGACCCCTTTGAATTCCATATTCGAAGTTGCGATCGGATCTATTCATTAAAAAGAATCGATTCGATACATTTCTTATGTACCCATAGGTGCTATATTGGATTTGAATCAGATTTCGGATCAATCTATATTGATTGACTGCCTCCATTATGTTGTTGCTAGCAAATACCGCTGTTTTTAGTTTTGAATCTTCCAAATCATTCCCGCAGTGGATCCGGACCGATTTTTTTCTGATCCTTCGATAAAAAGATTCATTCTCTTCATAAAAAAGAGGAGGTAGAACCAATAAAGATTTCTTTTTCGATTCATCTCTGGAGTTGAATACCTCATTCAAGAATTTTTTTTGATCCAACCTGTAGGAATCAATAGAAAAGGAAAATCCCCTATGATACACCAGATCCGGCTCGGTTATTGATAGAGTGAATAGATCTGCCATTTCTTGAAATCTCTCTTCTGATTCAAAATCGTGGTGTAACGTGTATCCCCCTTTGTTCCGGTCATGGAATAGATGAAATAAATCCAAAAATGGATTTTTGTTCAAGAATGAAATCTTATTGGAACTGTCCATCATATCCGATTCATCCTTCGGAACCATATCACATCCCGGATCTGATGAAATAGGATGAATTGAGACGGTTTTTTGTAAATACGTAATTATCTTGAATGTATCAACCATTTCTTTATTTTCCGATCGCCTGGAAGGGACAAAAGAAACATCTTGTTTTTTCTTCAAAAATTTCTGATCTCTAGTGGACCTCTCAGTAGGATTCGAACCCAGATGAAGTTCTGACCATCTGTCAGAGAAAAAAGAACGAATTGATCTTGTAGGATTCCCAAGAAATTCTTCGATTTCTTCCGGAAGCAGATGATTATTCATCTGCTTCTCACGTTCCGTGAATAGCCGGGACATTGAGGAAGATCCAAAAAGGCATTTCGGGAATCGATCTGATTCTATCTCTGTTCCTTCCGTTTGAAGAAAGGAAGGATCCCAAAGAATCGATCTTTCTTTTAGTTGCTGAATCTCTGTTTGATCGATCAATGTGTGATATTCTGAATCCTCATTTCTAATGGAATCGAAATGATCTATGAACTGATCAGAAGATCCTTTCAATTGGCTAGAATCCGTTACTTGAACGAAAATAGATCTTGTAGAATCATATTGAATATTTGACAATACATTCCGTACCTTGCTAAAAAACCGATCCTTGTTTCCCAACCACACATTGTCTAACCAAATCAAATTCTCTCTTGATACGTTCCTCAAAAAATCCGATTCGTGCTGATTCTTTCCCCAACTAATGAAGAGATCTTGGCGGAATTGCCACATATGAAATTGAGCACAATTTTGCAAAGAAATACCCCACTTGTTTCTCGAGAAGAGATGGGAAACATGCTCAATATCATTTGATTGAATAGTTGCCTCAGCTCCTTGTTGTTTGAAGAAACCCTTCCCTTCAATTGGTCTTTTTTCACGAAAAGCAGACATGAGATAACAAATCAAGTCTTTCCCTAAGATTTCGAATAGCTGTCTCGAATTCAAGTTGATTATGTTTCGCTTCTTCCTCGGAGAAAGACGATCAAACAATTCCCAATCATGGTCCTTGCGGATCGGATCATCCATATAGGATAAAAAAATAAACTCCAGATATTTGCTATCTTTCTC
>NC_013823.1:85000-87500 GCF_019914945.1 Typha latifolia | reverse complement strand
ATAATTAGAAATATAAAAATATATATATTAAGTTAAGAATTTAATATTAATATATATTAATAAATAAAAAAAATAAATAATAAAGATAAAGAGCCTTGAGTTAATAAAAACTGAGGAAATTAACTCGGGAACGAATTTTCTTGGAAGCTCCATTGCAGAGTTCGGACCTAACCATTAATAGAGAAGCTATGGGAACGACAAAACCTATGACTACATAAGATTCTATTGAAAACGAATCCTAATAATTCATTGGGTGGGATGGCGGAACGAACCAAGAAAAAATTCATTTATTCTGAGAGGTCATGGATTAAACCTACGAATGAAACAGGAAAGAGTAAATATTCGCCCGCGAAACCTTTATTTAGTAGATAACACTATTTTGGCGTGATTCGATAGGGGTAAAAAAAAATAATGAAAAGATTCATTATAAAAAAAGAAACATTACAGTCTCGATAAATATACATAAATACACACACACGTTTAGCTGTATTGTATATCTTGTATATACATCTTCCTATGTAACAAATTAAATATCAATAAAAGCCATTAACTTAGTGTATTATCTATTAATGTGTATCTGTAATATTCTGTAATATTATTGAATTGGAATTGTTTCATTCGCGAGGAGCTGGATGAGAAGAAATTCTCATGTCCGGTTCTGCAGTAGAGATGGAATTAAGCACCAACCATCGACTATAACCCCAAAAGAACCAGATTTCGTAAACAACATAGAGGAAGAATGAAGGGAATATCTTGTCGAGGCAATCATATTTCTTTTGGCAGATACGCTCTTCAGGCACTTGAACCCGCTTGGATCACAGCTAGACAAATAGAAGCAGGGCGAAGGGCAATGACACGATATGCGCGTCGCGGTGGAAAAATATGGGTACGTATATTTCCCGACAAACCTATTACACTAAGACCTGCAGAAACACGTATGGGTTCCGGTAAAGGATCCCCCGAATATTGGGTATCCGTTGTTAAACCGGGTCGAATCCTTTATGAAATGGGTGGAGTATCAGAAACTGTAGCTAGAGCAGCTATCGCAATAGCTGCGCGCAAAATGCCTATACGAACTCAATTTCTTATTTCAGGATAGAGATGTAGAACTAAACAAAAAGGGGTATTGAGGATGAAAAAACAACTGCAGGTTTCTTTTTTTCTGGACAGATAATATTTCTTTTTTCCTTTCACCCTTTTGCATTGAAATAACATATTGAAATAAAAATGATATGATTCAACCTCAGACCCTTTTGAATGTAGCGGATAACAGCGGAGCTCGAAAATTAATGTGTATTCGAATCATAGGAGCTGGTAATCACCGATATGCTCATATTGGTGATGTTATTGTTGCTGTAATCAAAGAAGCAGTTCCCAATATGCCTCTAGAAAGATCAGAAGTAATTAGAGCTGTAATTGTACGTACATGTAAAGAACTCAAACGTGAAAACGGTATCATAATACGATATGATGACAATGCTGCAGTTGTCATTGATCAAGAAGGAAATCCAAAAGGAACTCGAGTTTTTGGTGCGATCGCTCGGGAATTGAGACAGTTGAATTTTACTAAAATAGTTTCATTAGCTCCTGAAGTCTTATAAATACTAGTAGATGAGACTATGATTACAGTAGGGTATCTGAAATAGATCAAATTAGTGGATTGTGTTTCACGTATATACTTTATAGTAATTCAAAAAAAAATAATTCAAAAAAAAATAATTCAAAAAAAAAAAAAACAAAGAAAAAAAGGAAACATGTTGATTATATCAAAATTAGGAGGAATCTATAATTATAGTTCGTCATGAGTAGAGACACTATTTCCGATCTAATAACTTCGATAAGAAATGCTGATATGGATAAAAAAAGAACGGTTCGAATAGCATCTACAAATATCACCGAAAACATTGTTAAAATACTTCTACGAGAAGGTTTTATTGAAAACGTTCGGAAACATCAGGAAGGTAACAAATATTTCTTGGTTTCAACTCTGCGACATAGAAAGAATGGAAAAAAAATATATAGAACTAGAACCGTTTTAAAGCGTATCAGCCGCCCCGGATTACGAATTTATTCCAACTATCAACGAATTCCTAAGATTTTAGGTGGAATGGGAATTGTAATTCTTTCTACTTCTCGAGGTATAATGACAGATCGAGAAGCTCGACTAGAAAGAATTGGAGGAGAAATGTTGTTTTGTATATGGTAATCCTCCCCTTCTAGTATCCGAATTTTATCTCTAACTTCCTATTTGTAAAATAGAGAGGAAAAATGAGTTATATAACTCTTCCTCCATTAGTTGATACTTCAAGGAGGTTACCTGGAATGAAAGAACAAAAATTGATTCATGAAGGTTTAATTACTGAATCACTTCCCAACGGTATGTTCCGGGTCCGTTTAGATAATGAAGATCTAATTCTAGGATATGTTTCAGGAAGGATCCGGCGCAGTTTTATACGGATACTACCGGGGGATAGAGTTAAAATTGAAGTAAGTCGTTATG
>NC_013823.1:45000-80000 GCF_019914945.1 Typha latifolia | reverse complement strand
CCGGAAATACCGAAACAAATAAATTCCACGGTCGAACTACCAGAATGGTTTAGAAATCCAAATCTTAAGTAAAGTAATTTTTTCTTCGATTGAAAGACTAGAACTTCATAGTTCTTATAAACCTAACTCATAGCAATTCCATCCAGTAAAACAGAAGAGTTATAAATTTCCAAAATAATAGATAGGAATATCGCAAATAGAGCCATTGCGACTCCCATAAGTGGTGTAGTCCCCCAGCCCGGAGCTACTTTACCATATTCTGAATTCAATGGTTTCAATAAACTCCCTACATTAGTTCGTCTTGGCCTTGCCCCAGATCTAGAACTATCCTCTACGGTTTGTGTAGCCATAAATCCTATTTAATGATTGGTTGAGATCTGTTGACTTTGTATACTATTCCGTTGTAGTTGTAAATAAACGATCTTATCGTAGATCCATTGTGATCTTGAAATTATCTAAAAATGGAAACAGCAACCCTAGTCGCCATCTCCATATCTGGTTTACTTGTAAGCTTTACTGGGTACGCCTTATATACCGCTTTTGGGCAACCCTCTCAACAACTAAGAGATCCATTCGAAGAACACGGGGACTAGTTGAAGTAATGAGTCTCCCAATAGGGGAGGCTCATTACTTCAATTGAATCGTTTTAAAAAATTATTTCATTTTTTAGTCGGAACCTTAGGGGGTTCTCGAAAAAAGATAGCGAAAAAAATTATCCCTAAAGTCGAGACTAAAAGGAATGTATAAACCAATGCTTCCATAGATTCGATCGTGGTTTACAATTATAGCTTCCACACCTATTAATTTTGGGATCATTTACCATATAAAGAAAGAAAAAGAGTCAAAGAAAAGATGGTGATTCAAGTCAAGATTTCTCTGGTACCCGATGTCAAAAAAAAAAATAGAGGCGAAAGATACCACAGCAATGTCGTATCAGACTACTTGTCTCTTTGTAGTTGGATCTCCAAGTTTTTGGAATGTTCCAAATTCGACTTGAGCATCCAAATCTGGATCAATACCAGCAAAAACATCTCTGAACAAGGTTCTAGCACCATGCCAAATGTGTCCGAAAAAGAAGAGTAAAGCAAACGTAGCATGCCCAAAAGTGAACCAACCTCTCGGACTACTACGAAAAACACCATCGGATTTCAAAGTAGCTCGATCTAATTCAAAAATTTCACCTAATTGTGCACGTCTAGCATATTTTTTCACAGTAGCAGGATCAGAATAACTTACTCCATTAAGTTCACCCCCATAGAACTCCACAGTTACACCTACTTGTTCAACACTATACTTTGATTCTGCCCTTCTAAAAGGAACATCAGCTCTCACAATTCCGTCTTCATCTACCAAAACTACCGGAAATGTTTCAAAAAAAGTAGGCATACGACGTACAAAAAGCTCACGCCCTTCTTTATCTTTAAAGACGGGGTGTCCTAACCATCCAACAGCTATTCCATCCCCGTTGTCCATTGAACCTGCTCGGAATAATCCCCCTTTTGCCGGATTATTACCAATGTAATCATAAAAAGCTAATTTTTCGGGAACTTTAGACCAAGCTTCTGATAAACTAAGATTTTCGGCTAGCCCGGCGCTAACTCTTCGATATATTTCTTGCTGAAAGTATCCCTGATCCCACTGATAACGAGTAGGACCAAATAATTCGATTGGGGTAGTTGCTGAACCATACCACATAGTTCCAGCAACAACGAAAGCTGCAAAAAAAACAGCAGCGATACTACTGGAAAGTACAGTTTCAATATTGCCCATACGTAATCCTTTGTATAGACGTTGAGGAGGACGGACACTAAGATGGAATAGGCCTGCTAATATGCCCAATGTACCCGCTGCAATATGATGAGAGGCTATTCCTCCCGGAACAAAAGGATCAAAACCTTCTGCGCCCCATGCTGGATTTACAGATTGTACTTTTCCAGTTAGTCCATAAGGATCGGACACCCATATTCCAGGACCATACAAACCTGTTACATGAAATGCGCCAAAGCCAAAGCAAGCCACCCCTGAGAGAAATAAATGAATTCCAAAGATCTTGGGCAAATCCAAAGAAGGTTTTCCTGTACGTTCATCAGTGAATATTTCTAGGTCCCAATATACCCAATGCCAGATAGCTGCCAAGAAGCACAAGCCAGAAAACACAATATGTGCTCCTGCCACACCTTCATAACTCCAAATACCCGGATTCGTTACAGTTCCTCCTGAAATACTCCAACCACCCCACGAATTGGTTATTCCTAAACGAGTCATGAAAGGTATAACGAACATACCTTGTCTCCACATTGGATCAAGAACGGGATCGGAGGGATCAAAAACCGCTAATTCGTATAAAGCCATCGAACCGGCCCAACCTGCAACTAAAGCTGTATGCATTATATGAACAGAAATCAATCGACCGGGATCATTCAATACGACAGTATGAACACGATACCAAGGCAAACCCATGGAAATACCCCTTTATCAAAGAAAAATAGACACTATGTCGCTTTAATTTTATCGCATTGGAAAAAGACTATAGATACTATGTAGCTAACCTTTTCAGTAGATTCTGTATCAGAAAGGGTTAATATTTATTCCATTCCATTGAAAATAACGGAACAATTCTGTTCGTAAGAACAAAGAGAAGCAGATCTATTCTATACCCGATAAGTACCAATACGCAATGGGAGGATTGGTCCCATTTTGGGTGAACGAATGGATAGATACTTGTTTATCATTCGAACGATCGATACCTTCGTTTCGTGAAAATTTTTTCTTTATTCATTCTGTCTTACTCTATAAACCTTCCAGTCTCTATATCAAATAAAATAAACAGAAAAAAAGGGATGAAGACAATAAACAATTGATTGTTACGTTTCCATATTAAAGTAAAGTATAGTACTTAATTTTTTTCTTTAATTTAATGCCCATTGGTGTTCCAAAAGTACCTTTTCGGAGTCCTGGAGAGGAAGATGCGGTTTGGGTTGACGTATAGTGCGACTTGTCAGATATATTGGGTCATATGGGATTTACCCGTTCTCTCCCCCGATCGAGATATCCTCTGTTTCGCCCAAGAAATAGTGTATTGAGTAAACCATCAATCATTCGGAGCGTGAAGTGCAATTAGATCAATTTATATTGGGGATCAATATTATCAATTTAGAAGAATTTATGGTTCACTTGGACCGATAAAATAAAGTATCCAGGCTCCGTTCAGAAAATACCAAATCGGTAACAAATTGGTAATATAATATAATATATGTACGATTACCACTTGTATCATAAACGATTCTTATACTTCCTATTACTACAGGAGTGATCCCAAACTGCCAACCAAACCAATGGAATAGTATGATGAATACATCAAATAGTTTGGGGAAAGCAAGACACGAAATTAATAATAATAATAATAAAAAAAAAAAGAAGTCATAACAAAAAGTGGTACTGAGACCATTTGCCCTATATGTGCAAATCGAATTCGGACGGATCTTTTCCCGGAGTAGACCATGAACCTAAAAGAATTGAAAGGGGCCCATTCAGGAACAAGAAAATGCCATCGTGATTTGAATCTCGATGAAACAATACATCAATGAGAGGTTAGTTTAATAAGTTCAGTCAATTCTTTTTTTTTTTTAGAGGGAAGAGAGCCAAAACTCATCTCATTTTTTTAATAGAGAACCCCTCATTAAAAAAAACTTGTTATAGAAAAAAAGAAATAAAACTGGAATCGACACATTGATTCTTTTTTTTCGCAAATTTTTTGAACCGTATGCATCCAAAGGTGCACGTACGGTTCCTAAGGGATACAATTTTGTCCTAATCAACCGACTTTATCGAGAAAGATTACTTTTTTTAGGCCAAGAGGTTGATAGCGAGATCTCGAATCAACTTGTTGGTCTCATGGTATATCTCAGTATAGAAGATGATACTAGGGATCTTTATTTGTTTATAAATTCTCCCGGCGGATGGGTAATACCAGGAATAGCCATTTACGATACTATGCAATTTGTGCCACCTGATGTGCATACAATATGCATGGGATTAGCCGCGTCAATGGGATCTTTCATTCTGGTCGGAGGAGAAATTACCAAACGTCTAGCATTCCCTCACGCTTGGCGCCAATGAGTTTTTATTTGAAAAAAAAAGGAAGACTATGCCTTCGCCATATTGATTATAAATCAAATAATAAGTAATAATAGCATGGCATTTCGAGTTCGATATAAACAAATTATTATTGTTTTTTCATGAGATGAAATTTTGTATCGAAATAGTAGTATGAAACAAAGGTTATTTCCGATTTTATCTTATGTGTCGGAAGTACATTTCAGCGTCACAAACCATTTTTCTTCCACACTAGAAGTCAGTCTCTTTCGGATAATTATGTTATGAAAGAAAGAGTACGAAAATGAAAAAAAAAAGATCATTTTTTCCTTATTTGATCGTATAAGAAAGAAACTTTGGGATTACTAAATCACAGACAAGATAAATATATAAAGTAACAGAACCATCATAGTATTTTTTTTACTTCTACGAAAGGAAGGGTGGTAAATGGATCATTCAACGATCTGTATCGGATGAATTCTATTTCTTTCTTCTATTCTATCGAAGAAAGAAATAGAATTCCATTGCGGAGCCGTATGCAATGAACAAAAGATGCCTGTACGGTTGTTCAATTCTATTTTATTTTTCTTCTTGTTATTTTTTTTTTATCCCTTGCTTGAGTTTAGCTCAATCATGCGAAATAGAAGAACCGTTCATGATGTTATATCAATATCATCAGGGTTATGATTCACCAACCTGCTAGTTCTTTTTATGAAGCACAAGCAGGGGAATTTATCCTGGAAGCGGAAGAATTACTGAAACTTCGCGAAACCCTCACAAAGGTTTATGTACAAAGAACGGGCAACCCTTTATGGGTTGTATCCGAGGATATGGAAAGGGATGTTTTTATGTCAGCAACAGAAGCCCAAGCTCATGGCATTGTTGATCTTGTAGCGGTCGAAAACGAAAATACTGAGGATTTCGTGTAAATCTATTTCAAACCATAATAATTCGAATTTTCTGTGATTTGATATTGAATAGAAATGATTCATAATCATAAATCATCAGGTTAAGATCGATCTAAACCAACTCATTTTATTCTATATATAGATATATACATACGACATGCCAACTATTAAACAACTTATTAGAAACACAAGACAGCCAATACGAAATGTTACGAAATCTCCCGCTCTTAGAGGGTGTCCTCAGCGTCGAGGAACATGTACTAGGGTGTATGTGCGACTCGTTCAGATCATGAGTTTGAATAAATGAGACAATTTTTTCAGTATCAATGATCAGTACCAATGAATAGGATAGATAGAAAAGATCTATCATATACCTTGTATGTATATGGAATTTATGGTTTCCATTGGTGCAAATCCAATCATCTAGATTTGAAATAAGAAGCAATTCCCCATTGGTAGCAAACGGTTATCCATTAAGCGGCGGAAATTATATTATAAGAAGCAAAAGAATTATGCTTCTTTTCTTGAAAGAACGGACTAACAGGGTCAGCTACCTAGCCAACTTTCATAATTAAATGCCGTCACTGTATGGATAACTCTTTTTGTGAAAGAGCTATTACTGTATAATTGATGGGTAGAGCCAAAGAGTGTGAACTATACAAGTTCACAATAACATTTGATTAAATGAAAGAAGAGGCTCCGGTGTATAGAAAGGACCTCACCGTTTAAGAGGTAACCATAAAAACGATGGAACCCACTATTTTTTTTATTTAGTATCGTTAGACTTTCTTATTTACAGGTGAAATAACTTGAAGGAATAGAATTTAAAATCGTGGTTGGGAAGGTCATAGTAGCAAAAGCCATTGGAATTGAGATTTTATATATCGGAATAATCCGTTTTGGTATTAATTGACCGGGGAAGGGGAAAAGGATGACTGAAAGAAGAGAAATCAATTAGTTATTCATTAAGGTTTAATTTGATTCAATGACCAGAGTTAGACGAGGATATACAGCTCGGAGACGTCGAACAAAAATTCGTTTATTTGCATCAACCTTTCGAGGGGCTCATTCAAGACTTACTCGAACGATTACTCAACAGAAAATGAGAGCTTTGGTTTCCTCTCATCGAGATAGAGGCAGGCAAAAGAGGGATTTTCGTCGTTTGTGGATCACTCGGATAAATGCAGTAACTCGTGAGAATAAGGTATTCTATAGTTATAGTAGATTAATACACAATCTGTACAAGAAGCAATTGCTTCTTAATCGTAAAATACTTGCGCAAATAGCTATATCAAATAAGAATTGTCTTTACATGATTTCCAATAAGATCATCAAATAAAGTAGATTATAAAGTAATATACAGGAATGATTGAAACAGAATTCCCCGGAGAATGAACTCCGGGAAGATATACAATAAAAATAAATTAAGATAAGTAGTAGGAATGAACGAACATGTTTCAATAAAAAAAAAGATTTCTTCTTCCCCCATTTTTTCTTTCTTATAACACAAGAATCAAATCTGGATTCTAGACCTTTTCGAACAAAACATCAATCTGAGCTTGAGTTCCGATTGGAGTTTTGAGTCAATTGAGGAGTATGCCTATTTATTTCTGGTTCTAGGACCAGTAGTTCTTGGGATCGACTCGGCTCTCTCAAATTGTTTCTCATTATTAAGAAAAGGTAACAAAGATAAAATACGAGCTTGTTTTATAGCAATAGTAATTAATCGTTGTTGTTTCAAGGTTAATCTGTTCACTCGTCTAGATAATATTTTTCCTTGTTCACTAATAAATCGACTAATTAAACTCATGTTTCTATAATCGATTCGATCCCCCGATCCAATTGGGGGCAAACGCCTACGAAAAGATCGCTTGTATTTACGAAAAGGTTGCTTGGATTTATCCATGGTTTATTCCTTATCTCTAAAATTCTATTCCTTTATTTATTTCAGATCCAACCGAAATAGGCCTTCTTTGATTAATATATTATTTATAGTATTTAATTCATATATTATCACATGAAATAATATCTACATGAAATCCGGTTTGATTTGTATATAATATGTATATTATATATGTTAAGTTCTTACTCTTCCTGTTCTTTGGAAAGATCGAACACATGATATGATGTTCCCTTCGATCTATTTCTTTATTTCACCATGAATAGTATGCTTGTGACAATAGCGACAAAATTTCCTCAATTCTAATCGACTGGGTGTATTGTGGCGATTCTTTTGAGTAATATATCTAGAAATGCCCGGCGATTCCTTATTGACACCGTTTCGGACACAACTGGTACATTCCAAAATAACTCTGACTCTGACATCTTTACCCTTGGCCATGACCCTCCTTTAGATTTTGGATCGACTTAACTTAACTCTTCTATTTTCGATCCGAACCGAAGAAGAAGAAAAAAATCAATAGAAGTTACTAACTATAAATGCAATTTCTAAAGATTTCGTTGCACTTATTTCATTCTACTTATTTTGTTATTATCTAATTAATAGAATATGTATTAATAGCGTAATTCTATTATGTAATTATATTATTAAGTAATTATATTATTAAGTTAAGTAATACAAAATTAGAGTAATAATTAAGTAATACAATTTCCTTCTAACTATCAATTATTTCTATCCTAAATCCCAATATTTCAGTTAAATATTTTCTTTCTATGCTATGAATTCATGCAGCCTGCCCTAGACTGGATACAAATTAAAATTGAAATTCAATTTTCCTAAATTCGATCTTGGATCTACCCGATTTTTTATGAGGTTCAATACACTTTTTTGTCCTTTCCTTCCTATCCTAAAGAATTGAAAAGCGGAGGCTAAATTTGAGTCACGTCATGTGGAATTTTATTTCTTCATTTCTTCACATATCAATAACTCATCTTCACATATCAATAACTCAAATTAAAAAAAAGGGAATGACAAGGCATCGGGGAATAAACGATTTATTTCTATCAATAGACCCGCTAAAGACCCAAACCATAGAGTACTTAGCACAGGTGCCACAGAGAGATATGTTTTTATATCTCGCATTGAAAATCCTCCTTCTTTATTGTAATACATATATGGTCAGATGCTGGAGTTCAAGATCATTTGTATTTATTTTTACGCGGAATTCCTAACTAAAGTAGATATGTAGAATGAACCAATAGATGAGATTTTCATGTCCCCCCAAAAGAAAAAAAAAAAAAGAACCCCTTCCTCCCGAGCATTAACGATAAATATTCATTTTTTTTATACGTTAGGTTGGGTTTCAGATGTATATAATTCTTTTATTATATGAAACCAAAAAGAAGAAATGACAATAAAGTTGTATATAAATGTAGGATAAAATAATGATGTGGAAAACAAGACACGGATTTTGTACAATGACACTGTACAACAATTTTGAAAAGGGATGTAGCGCAGCTTGGTAGCGCGTTTGTTTTGGGTACAAAATGTCACGGGTTCAAATCCTGTCATCCCTACCTATTACTTCTCCTATGGGCAGTAACGAGGGATTAATTGAGATCAATTAAAATGGGACATAATCTTGAATTTTTGGATACTATACGTATGCTAAATCCGTTATAAATGGTAAAAAAATATTTTTTTCTTTTGAAAGCGCTCTTAGTTCAGTTCGGTAGAACGCGGGTCTCCAAAACCCGATGTCGTAGGTTCAAATCCTACAGAGCGTGATTCCGTCTATCTTATATCGAATCATAATAAACTAACTTAACAAAACAAAGTTGAATTGCAATGACCCCCTGCAAGGAGGAGGTCAATCAAAAAAAGAAATGTTACTCTACTCAATCAAAGGTCCAATTGATCACCACGTCTGTATTGTAAATAGGCAGTCACGAATAATCCTGCTAAAGTAATAGGAATTAGACCTAAGACGATTCCAAATAGAAAAACTTCAATCATTTCGGTTTGTTTAAGGGGATAAAAAAAAGAGGTAAGATCTATCCCTAAATATTAATCTGAATTATCCGTGAATCTCAATGACCAAGGCAATGAGTGCGGGAAAGAACCATAGAATACTCGAGATCCCCGAAAAATATTTTTATGAATTATCCATTTAAGTCATTTCAAATAAGTCGTATCTTGTTCAAACCAATAAATAGAGCTAGGGTTATAGTTAAAGCAGCCAGTAGAAAACCGAAATAACTAGTTATAGTAAGCATGAAAGGGCTAAATTAGATATGTTTTTTTGCTACATATGTTGATAAAACACTTACCTAAGTTTCCATTTTTCCCAGATACGAGGGTAATAAAAACCAATTAAATTAAAAGAATTAGTTTAGTTCCAATGGAAAATTAATAATTCATCAGTCATTATAGATAATACTAAAAAAAAAGATAGAGTGACATAGGTAGAAAAAAATTGATTCATCAAATGTACCATCGACCAATCCTGTGATTCCGAATCAACAGATTCTTTGTGCAATTTGTGAGTTGAGTAAAGGAATAGTAATAAGAAGTGTGTCGTGTAATTTCATTCAAAAATGAAATTTCATTTTATTTGGAATGAAAGAATTTCATTTGCAAATAACTTCAATTTTTTTGATCATTTCTTTTCTTTTTCAATAGGATCTAATCCATTTTTTGGGGGGGGGCGAATGGCCTGATACTACCTTATTGCTTATTTTAATTTTAACTACTTGCATTCAGTATAGTAATAGGTTAGTTAATTCCCCATAAGATATCGAATAATAAGAAAAAAGCGTTCCACGATCCATCGAAAGGATCTATCGAAAAACGAAAACTTTTACTTGAATTTACTTTTTTTTATTCTTTTTGTTTTGGGGGTCAAAAAGTCGATTCGACGACGAACCACTTCAATTATCCTTTTAGGTTCTATATTCTGTCTTTCCATATCATAGAGTTCCATACTTGTAGTTCGTTCAAGAAAGAATCCTTGTCTTGGACCTAATCCAACAATGATTACATCACGAATATTGATTTTTGTTTTCTTTTTTCATTAGATCTTATCTACTATATATTTAAATATTTAATATATTCTATATTTAATATATTCTAAAAAATTTTTATTTAGAATTCTTGTTTTAGTTATTTTTATTTTAGTTGTTTTGTATTTATTATATTATAATTATACCAATTTCTATTATACCAACCTATTACTTGAAATGAAAGAAAACTTTTAACCAAAAAAAGGAATAGATTTCGCTCTAATGGAATTGTGTGAATATGATAATATCTTTCATAAAATGAATTAGTAGAACCCATTGATCATTGACTTACATTTTCCCAATATTTTGACTTTCTATTACGAAACCCATAAGGGAAACTTTTTAAAAAATTTGAGAGTTTTCTATTGATCCATTTTTCTATTGATCTAATGAAATAACATACATATAGTTATCCATAGACAAGGAACAAAAAAAGAAAAAAGGAATTGTGTAGCAGTTCGGTACCGATCCAGGCTGCGTTGCTGTGCCAGAGGAAGGATAGCTATACTGATTCGGTATACTCGAAATACACCTTTGGTACAAAATTGACGATCTCACAAAGATACAATATCAGTAGTTTTCTATTTACTGATTTCATCTTTCACGGAATCGATTCCCTTTTTTGAATGTACAAAAATTTGTGGAGCTCAGCATGTCTGGAAGCACGGGAGAACGTTCTTTTGCTGATATTATTACCAGTATTCGATACTGGGTTATTCATAGCATTACTATACCTTCCCTATTCATTGCGGGTTGGTTATTCGTCAGTACGGGGTTAGCTTACGACGTGTTTGGAAGTCCTCGTCCAAACGAGTATTTCACGGAAAGCCGACAAGGGATTCCATTGATAACCGGCCGTTTTGATTCTTTGGAACAACTCGATGAATTTAGTAGATCCTTTTAGAAGTAGGAGGCCCTCAATGACCATAGATCGAACTTATCCAATTTTTACAGTGCGATGGTTGGCTGTTCACGGACTAGCTGTACCTACCGTTTCTTTTTTGGGGTCAATATCAGCAATGCAGTTCATCCAACGATAAACCTAATTCAAATTAAAGAACTATGACACAATCAAACCCGAATGAACAAAGTGTTGAATTGAATCGTACCAGTCTATACTGGGGTTTATTACTCATTTTTGTACTTGCTGTTTTATTTTCCAATTATTTCTTCAATTGAAAGAAAGAGAATAGTAGGAATTCTCTTATCCCATTCGGAAAGATACCATCTTCATAATTATCCATGACTGTTTTTGTGTCTAGCATGACCACTTGATGAAATGTGGAGGAAAGTAGGAGAAATGGCCGATACTACTGGAAGGATTCCTCTTTGGCTGATAGGTACTGTAACTGGTATTCCTGTGATCGGTTTAATAGGTGTTTTCTTTTACGGTTCATATTCCGGGTTGGGTTCATCTCTCTAGTACTAGTAATCGGATGGGCCGTATTGTAGACCTGAAAAAGTAAGAACTTAGCGGGTCCTTACCCTCCTTTGTCTGATTTAGAACGGAAAGGGCCCGCTGAGTTCTTACCCTTATAATGAGATTTTGATCTATTCCACAACCTACAAATTAAATTGGTTAGTTATCCAGTCAACATAATCAAAATATTCTATTCGTAGAAATGACAAAATAGATCCTTTGCTCTGATGTTCAAAACCACTCCACTCTATTCTTTTGTTTCTTAATGATGTTTGTGAAGAATTGAATCTATCGATTGATTCATAGTCCCTGCCCTTCCCACATAATATATTCACTCTTAGGAAACAAGAAGAAAGAAGGAATCAATCGATTTTCTAGATAATCCAATATAATATTATATTTATATGTATAATATTATATTTATATGGATTTATACGGATGAGACATCCTGCAAATCATTTCTAGACTAAACTAATGGAACTTTAATCAAAACTACTCAAAAAAAAAAAACTCTGATCAGATAATAGATTAGGATCTTCGTAAAAAAAAATCCTCCCTTCAACAAGAACAATAAAAGTTTTTTTTGTTTGAATAATTTGTCTAAGTTATAAGTTTAACTTAATTGAATAAATGAAGAAATGAAATAAGTGAAGAAGTTCTATTCACTCAAAAAATTACTCCCCCATAATCCTTTCTTTCCCTTTGTTTGTCCACTACTTCTTATGAATCTAAACAAAGGAGTTCCGATAGACCCGGAAAAGAAGGAATAGTAATCTTTGAAGAATAGGAAAAAATGTGATTAGTATTTCGATACAAGACGACACAAGAAAAGGATTTTTCACCCTTTTCTTGTGTCGAATAGAAGATTCGGAAGACTAGTAATCCTTCCTAAAAGTATTTGTTCCTTTTTCCCATCCTTGCCTTGTATTCTCTTCTTTTGTATTTATTTATATTATATGCCTATTGTCTTTTACCCAAAATGGGATACAAGTACTGAATTCCAGACGTCCCACAAAACAAAAATAGTATAAACAAAGTAAGCAAAAGGATTTACAGAATTTTGAGGATTTACAGAATTTTTTGATCATACATAATTGTATCGATCGACACGAAATCGATGCTTTTTACCAACTTGATGCTAAGAAATCTCTGGACCTAGAAATTCATTTCGTACAATTGAACCTTTTCAAACTGTTTCTTTTTAAGAACCAAGAAAACTTGTGCCAAAATAACAGATGCGAAGAAGAACAAAAGGCCTTGAACGCGTAATGGATCTTGAAGCACTATTTCTGCATCTCCCTGACCAAACCCTCCTACATTAGGATTGCTTGTTAATGGTTGATCAAGCTTGATGGATTCACCCTCGGAAACAAGAAGTTCTGGCCCTCGAGGTATAATATCAACCACTTGACGTCCATCCGATGCATCAACTATGGATATTTCATATCCCCCCTTTTCTTTACGTACTATTTTGCTTACTATACCTGCTGATGTAGCATTATAGACTGTATTGTTACTCTTGCTACCATCAGGATAAATCTGACCCCTTCCTCGGTTCCCACCTACATATATGGGATATTTTAAGAAGTGAACGTCTTTCTTCGTAGCAGGGTCGGGGGAAAGAATAGGAAAGACAATTTCACTATATTTCTGACCGGGAACAGGACCTATCACAAGAATATTTTTTTTATTAGGACGATAACTCTGAAAAGACAGATTTCCTATCTTTTCTTTCAACTCGGGAGAAATACGATCAGGGGGGGCTAATTCGAATCCCTCGGGTAAAATAAGAACAGCACCCACATTCAAACCCCCTTTTTTACCATTAGCAAGAACTTGTTTCAGTTGCATATCATAAGGAATTCGAACAACTGCTTCAAATACAGTATCAGGAAGCACAGCTTGCGGAACTTCAATATCCACGGGCTTATTAGCTAAATGGCAATTGGCACATACAATTCGTCCAGTTGCTTCTCGTGGGTTTTCATAACCCTGCTGCGCAAAAACGGGATATGCATTTGAAATAGATGCCCGAGTTATTACATATATCATGATCGATACAGAAATGGATCGAGTCATCTGTTCCTTTACCCAAGAAAAAGTATTTCTATTTTGCATGTCCAATCATGAATCCCGGAATTTCTACAATAAATTAGATAGGTAGCTAGTATAGTTCCCTATGCACGAGTCTGCCATTGTACTGGAATAGTTGTACTGGAATATAGGACGACTACCTTGAACAGGTATAAATATAAAGAATTAACTAAGATTGAAAATGATAGAGGAAGAAAGATTCTGATTTGATTGATCCCCTGGTATCAATCAAGTTCTTCATTCATTCATTGAATGATAAATGACTACAAGCGAAGGAGATACACGGTTTAAATAATGGAAGATCCAATATTTCACAATTGTATCTAGAATAACTGGAAAAGTGGAAACAAGACCAGATATAATTTGATCGTTATGAGCCAATCCAAAATCGTTGTAGACCGAACCTATTATGAGTTCCCAACCATGGGTCGAGTGAAATCCAATCCATAAATCAGTAAATAAAAGAATCGAAAAAGCTTTTATTGTATCACTTAAGTTATATAGGAATTCCTGAACCCAAGAGTTAAGAATGACAAGTTCCTCATTACCCAGAATAAAATAACCACTTAGAATAGCGAAACAGATTATATTTGTCGAGAAATGCAAAATGATCTGCAGATGGTATTCATTATGTGTTTTGACCAATTGTATCGTTTCCTTGTGTATTCCTATCCGAAGTTTTTGTATATGTGTCTCCGGGTACTCCTTTATCATTTCGTCCAACAGAAAGAGTTCTTCTAATTCTATGAATCTTTCTAGAAGGTTTTTCTCTTGAATATCATTGAAGAGAGTTTCGGATTGCCTAGTATTCCACCAAGTGGTAACCCAAAGTTCCAGACATTTATTAAATGAGAAAGAGACCCACCAGGGCAAAAAAACTATAGATGCAAGATATGGGAAAGAAGGCAATGCTTTCTTTTTTTTCATTTTTTATCTGTGAATTGAATTGTTAATGAACCCGCTTCATTATTCATTAGTTGACTCTATATGATATTTCTCTAAAGCACGAGTTCTATAACAAGGTATTGAACCTATGGTTCTATTTCTATTTTATTTTTGTGTATGTAATAATTTAGTTTAGTTCTTGGATCTAGAAGGAATATAGAAATAGAATAAGGGTCCTGAAAATAAAAAAAAATATTATTCCAAGATATCTCAATTGGACAAATTCGAAGCAATTGCATCTTCATTTGTTCCTTTCGATGAATGCTCGAAAATCCACTTAATAAAATTACGAATCGGATTTAGAAATGAATCCTCCCCGGATCAATTAATTATTTCGAAATGTTTCACCATCTAGCTACAATACAGGAAAATAAGATAAGGTATCAATTGAAAATCTTGGCCGAAAAAAAGAAAAAGATGAGATGAATTTTGTATTGCGAAATAAATGTTCAGATATATTGGATGAATCCCTACTTATTGACTTTTTTTTAGTAGAAATTTTCAAGTATAAAAGAATTGAGTTGGGATCTATACGTATATGAAATACTTTTTGTATACAAATGTTATACTAAAATTTTCTTCTTTTCTTAATTAATTATAGTATAGTTTATACTTATAGTATATTAGTTGTTTATAATTTATAATTAGTTTATTGTTTATTATAATTAGTTTATTATAGTTATTCCATATACGTCCTCTTGCTTTTTTTGTTTTATTCTATGTGAGTCGCCGCGACAAGGGCACGGAGAAATAGAATAATATAATATGTTTTATTCAAATGAACATTCCGAAAAGACTTCAATTGTATTAAAAAAGGAATTAGCGAGTTCTTTTCCCCATGCTGAGAAAACTTTTATTCTTCAATTCATTCAAAATACTTCAATCGGTACGCGCAAGAAATAGGCCAATTCGGCAGCTTTTTGTTCAATTTCTCGTGGAGTCAAATTCTCATCAGTACGAGTCAAGGGAATGGCCCCTTGGCCCCTGATTTCCATATAAAGGACACGACGAGGAGAAAGACCCTCTTTAACCTCAATTCTGATTGATTGGATATCTCTCATAAGAAAGCGAAGGAAGATGCGACGATTTATTCCAGGAAATCCCCAACGGAAAATGCACACTATTCCTTCTTTTCTATCGAATCGGTCATAACCACTACCTACATTCCACAAAATTGTGGACCACAAATAGGAGCTAATGAATAGACCCGCAATCCCGTAAAAAGACATCACGATCCCTTGTGGAAAAAAAACAATTTGCTGAGATTGAAATACGGATATCAGATTCCTACCAAGATAACTGGAAGTTCCAACCAGTAAGAATCCTAGTGAACCTAAAAAAAGGATACAGGCCCAGCAAAAATTACTTGTTTTTCGTGACCCCGTTATAAGTTCTATCCATATATGTTCTGATCGCCAATTCATACTATACTAGATCCAGTTGCATTCGATTGGAATTGAGAGAATAACCCAAATGAATTTGTTAATTTGACTTTACCTTTCTTGATCCCGAAGTAACTTTCAAAAACTAGCACTATTCTGATGTGGAGTAATTGGTTAGATACATTGACTTTCTATTAAATCAAAATATTCGTTAATGCATTTTTCTTTTTAACCAGCTATACCTAGCATATACATGCATTTATGCGTATATCATGTATCCGCGCATGCATAACTGTTCTTTCATTTGTGTGTCGAAATACTCACATATCATACCATATTACACTAAATAAATATCCGTCCGTATTATGATCGAGTGTTGAAATAAATTGATAAGATTTGGTCCCATCGGATCTAGACAATCTTATTTTTTTGGACATGAAGAGATAAAGAAGCCATTGCAATTGCCGGAAATACTAGGCCTACTAAAGGCACAAAAATAGAGGGTAAGTTGAGATCTGTCATAGAATGGGTGCCTCGATTTAATATTTGTATCTATATATTTGTATCCATTAGAAAGATATCTTATGATATGATAAGTATATCTATTATAAGTAATATTGACTATTGTGATTTATATAAAATAAAGTCTGAAAAATAATATAATATTTCGCAAGTAAGTTAAGTAGTATATATATATATAATATATATAGTATATATATATATATATAGTATATATATATAATATAAATATAAGATAATATAAGATAATTAACTATATATTATATATAAATATTTTAATATAATATAAAAATATAAATTATATATAAATGTAATTTAGTAAATAATATAAATAAATAATATAAAAAAAATAGTAAATAATATAAAATAACTTTTTTAATTTTAAATAATAAAATTCAAATAATAAATGCTAAAATGTAGAACTAAATTAAGTGTACCTATTCATCTTTCTACACAAATATAGATATGATAATTTGCTTTAAAAATTTTTATTATTCTTCTGCCATCCTTATATTCTTTCTTTCTAATCTAATGTAATAAGGTAAGGAGTTTTTTATTAACAAATAAGGTAAGGAATTTTTTTTTAACTAAATAATTATTAAATAATATAATTATTAAATAATAAATTATTATTAACTAAAAAGGAGTTTTTTATTATGAAAATCAAATAGTTTATTATGAATTTATGAATTCGCGACTCTAAATTAAATAATCTGATCCAACAAACAAAACAGAAATTCATAGTAAAAAAGAAGGGTTATCGATAGAGAGCGAAATAAAATCACTTCTATTCCATATTTTCTATTTCTTTTTATTTTGATATTTTTCATTATTGTCTCTATTAATACGTAAGAAGGCCAGATAAAATTCTTTTTATTTCTTACAATTAGAATTCCGCGGAAGGATAAATTCACTTTTTTATCCTCTTGATAGAGGGTTCATAATTCCTAATCCTAATCATGAATAGAGGTAAGAGAAAAAAATAGATCTGGAAGAAAAAAAATTATCCGAAACTTTTGACTCTTACTAAAAATTGAAACTTATGTCACTAAGGAACGTTTTTCTTTGTTTTTTTATTACGATAAACTAAATACTTGTTCGCTACAAATAAAATAACTGAAGCTAATCTGGCGCTATACTTTCATTCTTGGAATTTTGATTCAAGGGAAAGAAGCCGTGGAGCTGAAATAACTCACTCAGAACACCTTTTAAAGGATTACGTGGTACGATTGGGTCGAATAAGCCTTTATGGAATAAATACTCTGCCGCTTGTGAACCATCGGGTACTGTCTTATTCAATGTTTGTTCAATTACTCTTTTACCCGCAAAAGCAATGTACGCATTAGGTTCAGCAATAATGACATCTCCTAACATCCCAAAACTAGCTGTTACTCCACCGGTTGTAGGAGATGTAAGGATTGATACATAGAATAACTTTTTAGTTGATTGATAATTATATAAAGCAGAAGATATTTTAGCCATTTGCATCAAGCTTAAACTTCCTTCTTGCATGCGTGCTCCTCCAGAAGCACACACAATAATGACAGGTAGAGATCGATTAGTAGCATATTCAATCAAACGGGTGATTTTCTCACCTACTACCGATCCCATACTACCTCCCATGAACTGAAAATCCATAACCCCAATTGCTATAGAAATACCATTTAATTGACCTATGCCCGTTTGAACAGCTTCAGTTAAACCTGTCTTTCTTTGATAAAAATCGATACGATCTCTATAAGGTTCCTCTTCTGAATGAAATTCAATGGGATCCATAGAGACCATATCTTCATCCATAGGATCCCAAGTACCCGGATCAATCAAAACTCCGATTCTATCTGAACTACTCATTTTCAAATGATATCCACACTGTTCACAAATATTCATTTTTAACCGAAAAAATTTTTTATAATTTAATCCATAACAATTTTCGCATTGAACCCATAAATGTCTGTATTTTTTATTTATATCTAAATCATTAGATCTTCCTCTTATACTGAACTTACTTCCATTTTTACTAGTTCTTATACTAGAACTTCTTATACTAGAACTTCCACTTTCACTACCACTTACATTTTCAGTACAAATGAAATTATAAATGTAACAGTCGCTGGAATTGTCAGTACCACCTAAGATGGAACTATTAATACTGACTTCAAAACGAAGATAACTATCAATGCAACTATTAATGTGATTATTCCACCTAGATTGAGTATCATACATGTAATGATAATAGTAGTGATTGTTTTTCTTAGACCCCCTATTCAAAAAAGTAGAAAAAAAACTTCCTAATTCACTCAGAAAAGAACTATCATTATCAATCTCAAAACTCAGATTTTCCATATCAAAATATACAGAATAACTGTCACCATTCTTATCCTTAACTAAAAAAGTGTCATCAGAGATGAAACTCCACATATCCCTGATATCAAATAAATAATCAACATTATTGAAACTATAACTGACACTATCACTCCAACCAGGAATTTTTTTCTTCGTATCATTTAGAATGGGTTCTTCACTTCCACTGGTATGCCCAATACTATCAAGACTTTCCATTGATTTACTTAGACCACACCTATGTTCTAACTTCTCATTAGAGAACATAGAATTGAACCACCATTTTTCCATAGAGTCTTCCTGCCCCCTCCCCTATTTGATGAAAATACAATAGATGAATAGTCATTCGATGAACAATCATTTTACTATTTTATTTCCTATCATAATTAAACATATGAATCCAATGATTCTAATTGTTAACTACTAATGAGTTAGTATTTATTTATAATGAGTTAGTATTTAAAGAAATGATTCTCTTTCTTGAAATAAGGGGTATCACGTCAATATCTATATCCATATATGGATAGATATAGATAATCTATTTTTTTTTTTTTGAATTGCAAAAAAATAGAAAGACTGGTTTCTATCATGTCATATAAAAATTCTCATCGAAAAGAGAAATAGTTCTTTCTTTCTATAAATAAATAAAGAATTCGTTCTCGTATAACCTTGTATCGTATAATCAAACAATAAGTTTATATATTGCAACATGGAACGAAAAAGACAATATAGAGGATGAGTAGAATGTATAGGGGGAGTCCCTCCTTTAGCTTAATCTAAGGCCTGAAATTACGAGATATAAAATATCCACCAATCCTAAGGATCCATGGGATTAATTATGGATCCGACAATAAAAATATAAAATCGAAATATGGAGTTATTTAGTCTTCGTTGTATTTAGATCTTGTATATACTTGTATATCTTGTATATATCTATGGTTAAAAGGTCTGTATATATGAAATGAAAGATATATGCAAATACTGCATATACTATATGAAGTATAGGATGAGTATAGGAAGTATCGGCCCAATCCTTTTTTTTAGGAAAAGATTGGGCCGAGTTTAATTGCAATCAATTAGGAGAACAAAGAGCAATTACTGAATTATGCACACTTATTTTTTATCTTTCTATTTCTATTTATCTAGCTTATCTACCGGGTCGAACTCGAATTTGATCTCTTTCCATACTTCACAAGCAGCGGATAGTTCAGGACTCCATTTGCAAGCTTCACGGATAATTTCAGCACCTTCGCGAGCAAGATCACGTCCTTCATTACGAGCTTGTACACACGCTTCTAAAGCCACACGATTAGCTACTGCACCAGGTGCATTTCCCCAAGGGTGTCCTAAAGTTCCTCCACCAAACTGTAGTACGGAATCATCTCCAAAGATTTCGGTCAGAGCAGGCATATGCCAAACATGAATACCCCCTGAAGCCACGGGCAAAACACCTGGCATAGAGACCCAATCTTGAGTGAAGAAAATACCGCGACTACGGTCTTTTTCAATAAAATCATCACGTAATAAATCAACAAAACCCAAAGTCATCTCACGTTCCCCTTCCAGTTTACCTACTACTGTACCAGCGTGAATATGATCTCCACCAGACATACGTAATGCTTTAGCTAGTACACGAAAATGCATACCATGATTTTTCTGTCTATCAATAACTGCATGCATTGCGCGGTGGATGTGAAGAAGTAGACCATTATCGCGACAATAATGAGCCAAACTAGTATTTGCAGTGAATCCCCCAGTTAAGTAGTCATGCATTACGATAGGAACTCCCAATTCTCTGGCAAATATAGCCCTTTTCATCATTTCTTCACATGTACCCGCAGTAGCATTCAAGTAATGTCCTTTGATTTCACCCGTTTCGGCCTGCGCTTTATAAATAGCTTCGGCACAAAATAGGAAACGGTCTCTCCAACGCATGAATGGTTGTGAGTTCACGTTTTCATCATCTTTGGTAAAATCAAGTCCACCGCGTAGACATTCATAAACCGCCCTACCGTAGTTCTTTGCGGATAATCCCAATTTAGGTTTAATAGTACATCCCAATAGGGGACGACCATACTTGTTCAACTTATCTCTTTCAACTTGGATACCATGAGGCGGGCCCTGGAAAGTTTTTGAATAAGCAGGGGGAATTCGCAGATCCTCCAGACGTAGAGCTCGTAGGGCTTTGAACCCAAATACATTACCTACAATGGAAGTAAACATGTTAGTAACAGAACCTTCTTCAAAAAGGTCTAAAGGATAAGCTACATAAGCAATATATTGATTTTCTTCCCCAACAACAGGCTCGATGTGGTAGCATCGTCCTTTGTAACGATCAAGACTCGTAAGTCCATCAGTCCAAACAGTTGTCCATGTACCAGTAGAAGATTCGGCAGCTACCGCAGCCCCTGCTTCTTCAGGCGGAACTCCAGGTTGAGGAGTTACTCGAAATGCTGCCAAGATATCAGTATCCTTGGTTTCGTATTCAGGAGTATAATAAGTCAATTTGTAATCTTTAACACCAGCTTTAAATCCAGCACTTGCTTTAGTCTCTGTTTGTGGTGACATAAGTCCCTCCCTACAACTCATGAATTAAGAATTCTAACAACGACAAGGTCTACTCGATATGGATTAGGCATGAATGAAATCTTTGACAAAAATCTTTCAAAAAATATTCAGTTAATATTATCAACTCATTAAAAAAAAATGTTATGTTAAAATGGTTCGTTATTAGACCATGTATTTGATTCACCAAATACATCATTATTGTATACTCTTTGATATATATAGCGCAACCCAATCCAATCCTAATCCTTGTTTTGCAAGTTGAGAATTGAATTGATCCCTCTCTTATTTTGATTTGAATCTATTTCTTATTTTGGATCTCAATATCTAAATACTGAGGAAAATTCCCTCTTGACAGTAATATATGTTGTATATGTAAATCCTAGATGTGAAAATAGACATAATTCATCCATGAAAGGATGTAAAGATAGAAATCCATATGAAAAGAAAAAATAAGGAACAATGGACAATGAGATCGAAATAATAAATCATAAATCGAGTTTGGGTTCGAATTCCATAGGTAATATAATTTAATATGGATCTTTTTTCTATAATGATAGAGAAATAAAACACATTTACTCCTGATTTCATCTACTAAAATCCCATTTTTTTTTTCTAAAAAAAAAAGATTGGATGAACTTGAAAATTGACTCATTGAATGAGTAAATGATTGAATCGGATTCGGTTGGGTGGTACCAACTAAATAGAGTTCTATCTCCCATTTATCTCTTATTGAATTAACTGATCAACTTGCTATCGGACATTTATTTTCGATTTGTGGCACTATTCCAAATAAAATTTCGACATATTTTACTTTATTATAATTATGAGAATCAATCCTACTACTTCTAGTCCTGGGGGTTCCACACTTGAAGAAAAAAACCTAGGGCGTATCGCTCAAATTATTGGCCCAGTGCTGGATGCCGTTTTTCCCCCGGGCAAGATGCCTAATATTTATAACGCTTTGGTAGTTAAGGGTCGAGATACTCTCGGTCAGCAAATTAATGTTACTTGTGAGGTACAACAATTATTAGGAAATAATCGAGTTAGAGCTGTAGCTATGAGTGCTACAGATGGTCTGATGAGAGGAATGGAAGTGATTGACACGGGAGCTCCTTTAAGTGTGCCAGTCGGCGGAACTACTCTCGGACGAATTTTCAATGTTCTTGGGGAGCCTGTTGATAATTTAGGTCCTGTAGATACTCGCACAACATCTCCTATTCATAGATCTGCGCCCGCTTTTATACAGTTAGATACGAAATTATCAATCTTTGAAACAGGTATTAAAGTGGTAGATCTTTTAGCTCCTTATCGCCGTGGAGGAAAAATCGGACTATTTGGGGGAGCTGGAGTAGGTAAAACAGTACTCATCATGGAATTGATCAATAACATTGCCAAAGCTCATGGAGGCGTATCCGTATTTGGCGGAGTAGGGGAACGTACTCGTGAAGGAAATGATCTTTACATGGAAATGAAAGAATCCGGAGTGATTAATGAAAAAAATCTTGCAGAATCAAAAGTAGCTCTAGTCTACGGTCAAATGAATGAACCGCCGGGAGCTCGTATGAGAGTTGGTTTGACTGCGCTAACTATGGCGGAATATTTCCGGGATGTTAATGAACAAGATGTGCTTCTATTCATCGACAATATCTTTCGTTTCGTACAAGCCGGATCAGAAGTATCTGCCTTATTAGGGAGAATGCCCTCTGCAGTGGGTTATCAACCCACCCTTAGTACAGAAATGGGTTCTTTGCAAGAAAGAATTACTTCTACCAAAGAGGGATCTATAACTTCGATCCAAGCAGTTTATGTACCTGCGGACGATTTGACTGACCCTGCTCCTGCCACGACATTTGCCCATTTGGATGCTACTACCGTACTATCAAGAGGATTAGCTGCCAAAGGTATTTATCCAGCAGTGGATCCTTTAGATTCAACGTCAACTATGTTACAACCTCGGATCGTTGGTGAGGAACACTATGAAACTGCGCAAAGAGTTAAGGAAACTTTACAACGTTACAAAGAACTTCAGGACATTATAGCTATTCTTGGGTTGGATGAATTATCCGAGGAGGATCGTTTAACTGTAGCAAGAGCACGAAAAATTGAGCGTTTCTTATCACAACCCTTCTTCGTGGCAGAAGTATTTACTGGTTCTCCAGGAAAATATGTTGGTCTTGCGGAAACAATTAGGGGGTTTCAACTGATACTTTCCGGAGAATTAGACAGTCTGCCCGAGCAGGCCTTTTATTTGGTGGGTAACATCGATGAAGCTACCGCGAAAGCTATGAACTTAGAAGTGGAGAGCAAATTGAAGAAATGACCTTAAATCTTTGTGTACTGACTCCTAATCGAATTATTTGGGATTCAAAAGTAAAAGAAATCATTTTATCTACTAATAGTGGCCAAATTGGTGTATTACCAAACCACGCCCCTATTGCCACGGCTGTAGATATCGGTCTTTTGAGAATACGCCGCGACGACCAATGGTTAACGGTGGCTCTGATGGGTGGTTTTGCTAGAATAGGTAATAATGAGATCACCATTTTAGGAAATGATGCGGAGATGAGTACTGACATTGATCCGCAAGAAGCTCAACAAGCTCTTGAAATAGCTGAAGCTAACTTGAGTAAAGCTGAAGGTAAACGACAAGTAATTGAAGCAAATTTAGCTCTCAGACGGGCTAGGACACGAGTAGAGGCTGTCAATGTTATTTCCTACTAGTCAAGTCAATACATCAATCAATACATCAAAAAAATCAAAAGACGTTTTTTATAAGTTCTTTTTTTAGAAGTTCTTTATTATACACCACATTTTGATTCTGCCAATTGAAGACAATCAAGTCTAATCTGATACAACGAAAAAAATAAGATGGGTAGAAAAACTTATTAGATACCATTGCATTGACTTCGGTATCTAATAAGTTCTACCTACTATTGGATTTGAACCAATGACTCCCGCCGTATGAAAGCAATACTCTAACCACTGAGTTAAGTAGGTAATTTATCACCACAAAAGAAGATCTATCACTTCGATGATTATAGATAGAATATTATTTCTAAGCAATACCAATCCGTTTACTGTTAATAGATCAGAGAGCTATCGTGTGGAATTGGAGAATATCCATCTTGACAAGAAATTATCTATATGTTAAGATGTCTATAACAAGGGCTATAGCTCAGTTGGTAGAGCAACTCGTTTACACGTGCGCCAATGCTTTTCAAGGGAGCTTATTATGCAAGGAACATAATTGATCTTATTGAAAAATCAATGTCTTACTCTATAGATTCGAGAGAACAATAGCCTGACATTAGGTGGGTTCGGTCCGATTCTGGTGCGAATTTAGGTGCCAAATCAAATAGAACCTGTCATTGATTTGATAGTTGATAAGGTAAATACCCAGTGCATTCAATGCTAGGCATAATGAGTATAAGGGCCTCAAAAAAACCTCTTTTCGTCCTATGAACTTTAAGGTGTATGAAGTCTCATATTTGACTCTTGTAGTGGAACGATAGAGACTTTAGGTTGATCAAGGCCGAAGGCAGACCTAAGTCAAGGTAACCCTTCTTTGAAACACTTTGGTATTGCTCTTAGATCCGAATTCAAATAATGAATCAGAGCACATGGAACCATCTCATTATCTTCCTGTAAAGAAAAATATGGTGGACTAACTGATCTTTACATCAGTTGATGAAAGAGCCCAATGCAACAAAATGCATGTTGGGTCTTTGAAACAGTTCGAATCATTTTGATAATAATCAGTTTGATCTGTTTTACCGAGAAGGTCTACGGTTCGAGTCCGTATAGCCCTAATACATTCTATTTTTCGATTTTTGTATAGACATTCCATTTTTGTTTAGTATCGTTTTCATTTCCTCATTAGTACTTGTTTATAGACTGGGCTGGACGGTTGGTTCGTTTCATAGAAATGAAAACATTACCACATGCCTATGTAAATAAATAGGGACAAAAAACAATAATTCATTCCAATGGATCTAATCAGTTCGGTATGTGTTAAATCTAGGACAAGAAAAAGAAAGAAAATAGAAAAATTGTTCGATCCATTAGATTATATTTACGTATTCCTATTTGTATCAAATCAATAGAAGCAATGATCCTTTACCTGGATTTTAATGAAAAAAAATACTTCGATATGAATAGAATATGCTATAAATCCCTAGCCATTTTTTCTCCTATGACTACTGCAAATCCTTTTATCAGTTTTTATAATGAATATTTTGCTATTTTTCATTATTTAATTATATTATTTTCATTCTATATGTATTATACAAATACATAGAATATACAAATACATAGAATTTTTTAAAAATACTAAATACATAGTTATTTAAACTAACTAATAACATAGAACTAATAAATAGAAAGTTTCTTTTCGACTTTCTATTTCTAAATATAAAATAAATATAGAATAAAAAAACATTATGTTTCATAGTTATGAAACCTAGTTATAGTATTACTATTTATTAGATTACATTAATTAGATTAGTATTAGTAATAGAATATTCTATTAGGTTAGGTTTAGGTTGTATTAGTTTATACATGTTTAGTATTTAATTCAATTCCTTTTTTTAGTTATTATTTAAAAATTAAAATTTAAAGAGTAAAGGATAGAGCAATTTTTTTATAGAGAATAAATAGATCGAGATAACGTGAGGTGAGAGAGTTTTGTTTGTGGAAAAATGCCTTAGGTCTACACCATATCTAAAGAGAATCGAAATCAAAAACGTAATCGGGATTCTGTTGGATTAATCCTTAAACAAGACATGCCATATTGCAACCAAACTCTAAACTATGCACTTTGAGTTGATCAAAATCCATTCTAATTTCACCTAGGAAAATCAAGAATTTACAATGCCAACTCGAATCGAATAATTCAGCATATTCCCCATTAATTAGGAGTACATTTATGTTTCTGCTTCACGAATATGATATTTTCTGGGCATTTCTAATAATATCAAGCGTTATTCCTATCTTGGCATTTGTAATTTCAGGAGTTTTAGCCCCGGTTAGAGAAGGACCAGAGAAGCTCTCCAGTTATGAATCGGGTATAGAACCCATGGGGGACGCTTGGTTACAATTCCGAATCCGCTATTACATGTTTGCTCTAGTTTTTGTTGTTTTTGATGTTGAAACGGTATTTCTTTATCCATGGGCAATGAGTTTCGATGTATTGGGTGTATCTGTATTTATCGAAGCTTTAATTTTCGTGCTTATCCCAATTGTTGGTTCAGTTTATGCATGGCGAAAGGGAGCATTGGAATGGTCTTAACTGAATATTCGGACAATAAAAAAAAAAAGGAAGGAAAAGATTACATTGAGACAGTTATGAATTTGATTGAGTTTCCGTTACTTGATGAAACTACCCCCAATTCAGTTATTTCAACTACATCGAATGATCTTTCAAATTGGTCAAGACTCTCCAGTTTATGGCCGCTTCTATATGGTACCAGTTGTTGTTTCATTGAATTTGCTTCATTAATAGGCTCGCGATTCGACTTTGATCGTTATGGATTGGTACCAAGATCAAGTCCTAGGCAAGCGGACCTAATTTTAACAGCTGGCACAGTGACAATGAAAATGGCTCCTTCCTTAGTGAGATTATATGAGCAAATGCCTGAACCAAAATACGTCATTGCTATGGGAGCCTGTACTATTACCGGAGGGATGTTCAGTACTGATTCTTATAGTACTGTTCGGGGAGTCGATAAGCTAATTCCTGTGGATGTTTATTTGCCGGGCTGTCCACCTAAACCAGAGGCAGTTATAGATGCTATAACAAAACTTCGTAAGAAGATATCCCGAGAAATAATTGAAGATAGAACTGTATCTCAACAGGAAAATCGATGTTTTACTACCAATCACAAGTTTTATGTTCGACGCAGTACTCATACTGGAAATTACGATCAAGGATTGCTCTATCAATCACCATCAACTTCAGAGATATCTTCTGAAACATTTTTCAAATCCAAAAGTTCAGTATCTTCTTACGAATTAGTGAATCAGGCAGGGTTATTTTGTGCAGAATAAGAAACAGCAGGTCAATCTGTACAAATTTCATTGTAAATGTGAAATACTTATAAAAATGTGGGAGAGATCAAGACAATGCAGCAGGATCGTTTATCTGATTGGCTAGTCAAGCATGAGCTAGTTCATAGATCTTTGGGCTTTGATTACCGAGGAATAGAGACTCTACAAATAAAAACCGAGGATTGGGACTCCATTGCTGTCATTTCATATGTATATGGTTACAATTATTTACGCTCTCAGTGTGCCTATGATGTAGCACCAGGCGGATTTTTAGCTAGTGTGTATCATCTTACGAGAATACAGTATGGTATAGATAAACCAGAAGAGGTATGCATAAAAGTATTTGCTCCAAGGGATAATCCTAGAATCCCGTCTGTTTTCTGGATTTGGAGAAGTGCTGATTTTCAAGAACGCGAATCTTATGATATGTTGGGAATCTCTTATGATAATCATCCACGCCTTAAACGTATCTTAATGCCGGAAAGTTGGATAGGCTGGCCTTTACGTAAGGATTATATCACCCCAAATTTCTATGAAATACAAGATGCTCATTGAATGATAAGAAACTAATGTTCACTTATACGACACGACTCCAGATTTCATTCAAGTCAAGGAAGATTTTTACGTTCTGTTTTAGATGAAAGAGAATAACTACTGGACTCTAATTCGTATTATAGATAGGCTAAGCTAAAAAGGGCTTGATTGATATTATATTACCCAATTAATTTGGAAAATCTCATATTCATTTCGTTCGGATGAGCAGAAAAAATAGGATGAATCAAAAGAGTTCTGTACCATGAACTTTGTACCGCGTACATCACTTAGATGAACCCAGGAAAGTAACGTAAGCAAGAATGAAGAAATAGAATAAATTAAATAGAAAAGAAAATACGAAATTAATAAATGAAAAAGGATCGGATTTGATTTGTACTGTGTTTGAAATGCATTCTGTTTATTCTTAGCCTTCAACTACTCTTTTTGATCTATATATCAACTACTCTTTTTGATCTATATATGAAGACTTTACATTTTTTGTTTGAATGAGAGAAAGCACAGTATACACAAACAAGAAAGAAAAAAGAAAGAAAAAAGAAAGGAAAGCAAAATCTCACTTTGTTCTTTACCATAACCATACATATATTTTTTACCCATCTCTAAAAATGGGTGTATATATCTATATACCTAGATGAATAAATATGGATCATACTCTAGACTATTAACGAATATGTATCCGAATCCCGATCCATCTCGATTAATTTAGATGAATATTTATCCGATACATTTTTTCTGTTGTGTCAGGAACCAGATTTGAACTGGTGACACGAGGATTTTCAGTCCTCTGCTCTACCAACTGAGCTATCCCGACCATTTCTTATGCATCATACTAGTAGAGTACTTGTACTTATGTCAATTAAAGTAACTAAAAAAAAAATAGTATAAAATATGACTTAGTAAATGTAAGGATAATGATATGAATTATGAATGATTTAATAATAGAGATTCCTTGCCTATATATATATGTTCATTTGTATGGTATAAAATCCAAAGATTTATGTTTGGTTAGATTCATTTGTGAAAGAGTAAAATGAATGAAAAAGATAATGAATTGTGTTTGAACCATTGATTAAAAAAATAGGATAAAGACTTAGCTTAGTAAGTAAAATGGGCTTTTTTTTGGGGATAGAGGGACTTGAACCCTCACGATTTCTAAAGTCGACGGATTTTCCTCTTACTATAAATTTCATTGTTGCCGGTATTGACTGACATGTAGAATGGGACTCTCTCTTTATTCTCGTCCGATTAATCAGTTTTTCAAACGATCTACCTAACTTTGGAATGAATGATTTGATTACTTAATATTCGATTCTTCCTTCAACTTCCATTGGAATGCATTTCTGCAATTTTTCAGAATTTCCTATTTCATAATCATTCATAATTTCCTAATAAACATTAATAATATAAATATATTATATGATATGGATTCGGGTCGTGATTAATCGTTTGATATGTAAGTATGTATACGTACGTATTAGGTATATACGGCCATCCTTTCTGTAATTTCGATAAAGGGATTCCAGTTACCAACGCAACGTAGTCAACTCTATTCGTTAGAACAGCTTCCATCGAGTCTCTGCACCTATCCTTTTTTATTCGAGTTTTATAAACCCTTGTTTTCTCAAAATATAAGGATTTGGCTCAGGATTGCCCATTTTTAATTCCAGGGTTTCTCTGAATTTGGAAGTTAACACTTAGCAGGTTTCCATACCAAGGCTCAATCCAATCAAGTCCGTAGCGTCTACCAATTTCGCCATATCCCCTTTCCTTTTTCTTTTAGACCGAGATCCATTTGTAATTTCATCCATCTCTTTCATTTATTTATTTATTTGGAAACCATTGAATTTAATTTATTAGATAATGATTCCTATATCGAAAAGTAGATTTTGCTATTTTTTTTTTTTGACCATCCTCTATCAGTTCATCTTTATTGGATAAACCTTATTTATTTCAATCAGAAATAATTCTATCATTGATGTATTTGCAATTCAATATGAATAAATATATCCGACATATATTTTCTCTCTCTCTTTCATTTTTAAAGTGTTATTTATAATACTGTAACGTTCGATATTCATTCTTTTTTTTCTTGTTATCTACTCCTTTTCCAAACGAAACCAGAATAATGTCTTATTCGAATTTCGATTGTATCTGTATCCTTATCTTATTCTTTTATTAGGACTGATCCGCTATAATTTAATTAGCATAATTTCCTATAACTGCTTTAGTTAAGCTTTAAGCAAAATTAGATTTTTTCTAATCAGAATTTCCAATTTCATTTGATATGATCATATATATATATTTTCATTAATGAAATATAATGCTATTATATTCTTAACTTAACTATTCTTAAATATTCTAAGTATTAGAATATTTTTTTATTCAAAAAAAAAAAATGAGATAAATCTAAATAAAATAGAAATAGAATGTATATGTTAATGTATATTTATAATAATATTTATTATAGAATTTTATAGTCTAATTCTAATTTTAGATAATTATAATTTAATGTATAATTAGTGTATAGTCAAATTTTATTCTAAATTTATTTATTCGAAATTGAGAATAGAAAATTTCTATAATGATAGAATGCAAATTCGAATTTCTTCTAATTATTTTTAGAATAGAATATATTCTATTATTATACTATATATATACTATCTATATATATACTATTATTATACTATATATATATATACTATCTATATATATACTATTATTATACTATATATATTATTTTATATATATATAATATATATAATTCTAGTATAGAATATATATATTCATAATATATGTTATATTATTTTTATTTTATTTAGAGTTTTATAGTTTAGAACTTGTAACTATGGAACTATAAACTATATAGTTATAGTTTTCGTGGAGTTCATATGAAATTAATAGCTAAGATTAATATAATAGCAAAGATCCGACATTTTTCTGTATTCCTATACACTATTAGTAAGACTATTTCTGTTATATGAGCCTGCTTAGCTCAGAGGTTAGAGCATCGCATTTGTAATGCGATGGTCATCGGTTCGACTCCGATAGCCGGCTTTTTCTCTATCAATTTTTCTATGATTGATAATCTCTCCTCTCCTTTTCTCCAAATGAAATGCTGGATCGCTGATCTATTATGTCGTGGTAACTTACAACTATTAAAAAATCAACTAGTAATAAATCAACTATTAACTATTAATAAATAATGGATTAGAACAATTAGATCTTTACCGAACAAATCATCAAACAGAGCCTCAACTTACTATCCTTATCTTATATATACATATTTATATATACATATATATATATATATAAAATATATATAGACAAAAAATATATACAAAAAATACAGATATTGATAGAATCTATTTTTTTTAGTTGTAGTACTTTAGTGGATTTTGCTTTGTTTATCCTTTAGTTCAGTTTTAATTACGATTTTTTGTGTAAAATGAAATTTCAATAAAATAAAAAAGGAGTCTTTATGTCTCGTTACCGAGGACCTCGTTTCAAAAAAATACGCCGTCTGGGAGCTTTACCAGGACTAACTAGTAAAAGACCTAGATCCGGAAGTGATCTTAAAAACCAATTGCGTTCTGGTAAAAGATCGCAATATCGTATTCGTCTAGAAGAAAAACAGAAATTGCGTTTTCATTATGGTCTGACAGAGCGACAATTACTTAGATATGTACATATCGCTGGAAAAGCCAAAGGGTCAACAGGTCAGGTTTTACTACAACTACTTGAAATGCGTTTGGATAACATCCTTTTTCGATTGGGTATGGCTGCGACCATTCCTGGAGCCAGGCAATTAGTTAACCATAGACATATTTTAGTTAATGGTCGTATAGTGGATATACCAAGTTATCGTTGCAAACCCCGAGATATTATTACTACGAAGGATAACCAAAAATCAAAAGGTCTAATTCAAAATTCTATTGCTTCAGCTGCCCACGAGGAATTGCCAAAACATTTGACTATTGACTCATTCCAATATAAAGGAGTAGTAAATCAAATAATAGATAGTAAATGGATCGGTTTGAAAATAAACGAGTTGTTAGTCGTAGAATATTATTCTCGTCAGACTTGAACCTAACGAAAATAAGAAAGATAGGTTCATAGAATTTGGAACCCTTTTCACGAAACTAAATAGATCTAAGGGCCTTAATCCGCATTTTTATCATTCACATATCACAAATGGATCAACAGTAGGATTTTTGATTTTTTGCTCTTTCGGATATTTGTATTTTACGTACCACAGTAATTAGGAATAGAGAATTTATATCAAATAAGAGAAGAGTCTTATTGCTGGAATAATGGTATGAATTGTTATTTGATTTGATATATAGTGGTCGATAACGTTGTTAAATTAACAGAACCGGAAAGAGAGGGATTCGAACCCTCGGTAAACAAAAGCCTACATAGCAGTTCCAATGCTACACCTTCAACCACTCGGCCATCTCTCCTACATAATCTTATTATTGGCTAGAAACTGAATGAATAGCGAGTTTTTAATATTACTGCCATACAGGTACGACTGATCACAGGTTCCATAGGAAAAATTCCTTTCCAATTTCATATTTCTCAACAACAACTTCTCTCATCAGCTACCCCACGGATATATTCCAAATTCGTGAATTATTTTTCTATTTCGATTGTATAGCGTGACGTATACACGTTATGCAAACAGAATGTACGGTTACTCTACTCTATTTTATCATGGATTGATTATTCTATTCTTTTTTCTCTTTGGATCATAACCAAATTAAAACTTCTCGAGTTATCAGAATCCCTAGTAAACTAAAGTTCTTAGTTATTCAACTTAGATGAAATAGTAATAGTTCTGCTCATTGGTATACTCAAAAATTGGAATGAAATCCAATCTGATTCAAATATTTCATATCTCTCGTTGTCCAAATAAAAAGGTGGGCAATTTGAGCAGAAAGCCCATATCGAGCTATTTATTAGAATAAAATTATTCGGTTTTTATGTTATTTTGTACTGTAAAATTCCTTTGTTTGTGGGATCATTTTCCCCGAGGGGAATGAAAAGAATTATAGAATATAGAATGGATTGCTAATTATGCCTAGATCTCGTATAAATGGAAATTTTATTGATAAGACCTCTTCCATTGTAGCCAATATCTTATTACGAATAATTCCGACAACTTCAGGAGAAAAAAAGGCATTTACCTATTACAGAGATGGTGCGATTTGATTCTTTTTTCTTTTTTTTTTAGCCCGCACCTCAGTCTTACGAGAGAGAGAGGCGGTTCGGGATAAAAAGAACCAAATTATTGAAATAAACCTACGCTTGGTGAAGGTGAAGTTTGGAGATAGAACAATTCCTTCTGTCGTGTATCCTCGATTGATGCAGCCTCAGATGCTTCAATTGTCGATTTTAGTATTGAGCGAAAGGTTACACCTATAGGTTCTGTATTGCAGGTCAATCCTACTTCACTAGTACCAATAGGCAGCATAGGGGGAAAAAGCACTACACCTAGGAATAGGAATCAACAACACAAAAACTTTGTTATATTTGTTATAAATTACCCTTTTCCTTATCGGTATCGGGACTAACAAAAATGGTTGGGACAACAAACATCCATCTCGTTCGTACTTTGGATACCCGTATAACCATCAAAGATCGTTGAAGTGACTAATTCCTGGAAATAGGAGGCGTTGAGGACAAAGAAATTGTTGGAGATACCATTTCTATCTAGCACTAATATGATTGGTGTTAAGAAAAAACCTCTTGCGGGAAGGCTAGCTAGAGATTTCTTGTAAAAATACTAGCTCCTTTCAGTTCATAATGAGATGAGAATAGTTCCATTTTTATTCTATGGATTATTCCCCTTAGTACTATGCACAGAAGGGAGGAGCCGTATGAGATGAAAATCTCATGTACGGTTCTGGAACGGAGATTTTTTGAATAGAATGAACGACCGTAACGGATGTTGGCTCAATCCGAAGGAAATTATGCGGAAGCTTTACAGAATTATTATGAAGCTACGCGACCAGAAATTGATCCCTATGATCGAAGTTATATACTCTATAACATAGGCCTTATACACACAAGCAATGGAGAACATACAAAAGCTTTGGAATATTATTTCCGTGCACTAGAACGAAACCCATTCTTACCACAAGCTTTTAATAATATGGCCGTGATCTGTCATTACGTGCGACTATCTCCACTATAGAACGAAGGAAAAAAGAGAAAATTGGCTAGTAAATAAATAGGCTTTCTACATATGCATCGTCCAAAGCAACGATTTTTATCAGCTGTAGCAAGGAAAGAGACTTCACGAGAACCAAAATAGGAATAAAAAAAAGTACGGCCTATATACTATACTCTATGGATAAAGGATCAAATTGATAGAGAAAGCACCGTAAAGATCAATTAGCGAGCTATTGGGTCGATACAGTTAAGAACTGCTTACTTATGTCATGATTATGGGACAAAAGTTAGGAATCAACTTATGTAATAGAGTCGATCCCCTAAGGTATGGAGCAGCGGTGTAGCATCAGATCCCAAAGATAGTAAGTTCTTTTTTCTTATGGAGAAAAGTCTTTTTCAAAGATTCTATATGAATTTCATATATGAAACCGAGATAGTTACCTTTCAGAAAATTCTAACAATATAGGGGATATTTATGCTTCATTCTTCTGAAGGTGGGAGAAAAGATCAAACTAATTATTGATCAAAATTAGGGTTTGAAACTTATGTAATAAACTTCTTTTGGTTAACCCAAGAAAAAATGGGATAAATTTATGAAAAATCTAATTCAGTTATCATAGGGTAGATTAAGATAGGACACAAAAAGAATGAATTTATGAGCCGTATGAGGTAGGAAACTCTCAAGTACGGTTCTAAGGGAAGGAACCGCCTATTCCGACCGGGGAGAGCAAGCCATTTTACAGGGTGATTCTGAAATTGCGGAGGCTTGGTCCGATCAAGCTGCTGAGTATTGGAAACAAGCTATAGCGCTTACTCCAGGTAATTATATTGAAGCACATAATTGGTTGAAGATCACGAAGCGCTTCGAATTCGAATAAGACCATTCTCTTTTTTAATGAATTAAAATAGGTTTGGTTCTTTGATCCATCAATCAAATAAAATGGATCGTTCCTATGAAAAGATCTAATCAATAATTTCATTATATCCCTTCCT
>NC_013823.1:30000-35000 GCF_019914945.1 Typha latifolia | reverse complement strand
GGAGCATCCAGTAACAAACAAGAAGATTAAATCATAAATATCAACAAATTCTTGCTTTGCGTAGGCTAAGGAAATAAAAGGAAATCCGCTTGTACAATTTAATCTATATCGAATTTAAATATCAGAATAGCTGATATAGTCATCATTCAATGGGTCAGGTCCACTTACTTTTTCTTTATTTTGAATTTTTTGGTGGGTTTCATAAGAACAATGGAAAAAAAAGAACACTTTGGTTTGGCGATTAATAAGAGGAATTGGATATCTATAATATTTCTATTATATTCCAGGACAAAAAATTTGAATAATGAGACATGAAAAGAACTACTATGTGACTACGAGTAGACTACTCCTACTCCTAATAAGTAATAAGTGCAATTAGTCATTATGATAATGACTAAATGTTCAACTCCCTAACTATAACTCTGAATAATCAGAATTCATTATAATGGGGGTTATCTTTTTATTTTTTTAGAAAAAAATAGAGATATTTTTCGCTGAAAAATGAGGGTTAAAACTTGAGTTTAGTGGAAAAAGCCCTTTATCGGATTTGAACCGATGACTTACGCCTTACCATGGCGTTACTCTACCACTGAGTTAAAGGGGCCGTTTTATTCAATTCATGAATTAGCCATTTTCATTTTCCATTATGAGTTTACTGCATATATGCATATATGTATATATGTACTATATGTATATAATATATACATATATGCATAGGAGTTCATTCAGGAACAAAAAATTGGATTTATTCCGAAAATGAGTCAAATTTTTATTATTATTATTTTTATTGATAATAAAATTTTATCAAAAATAAATGCAGTGAATTGTTTCAGGGCCAACCCCACTTGTTTATGTTTACTGACGCATCTGAACAACAATCACTTGATTGAAAAATGTACTAATGCGACATGGAAATAGATTCAAGATATTTTCTTGAATCATGTGAATGAGGAGATTCATACCCTGAACGGAATTTTTATAAAATAGAAAATTTCTATCCTTTTTTACTTTTCTGGTTTAGTGTGAGATAGTGATAGGCAGATTTTATCTGAACACTAAACGAAACGATGAGTTCAAATTGAAGAAAATCAATTAAATAAGATTTTAATCTTTTTTCTGTCAGACCAAGCGAATCACTGCCTGAACTGAGGGAATCCTATATCTCCTTTCATTATAATTCTAGACCTCTTTTCATTATAATATAGTATGTATGGGATGTTTCATTCATGAATCATCAAATAAAAAAATTCTATGAAATCATAACATAAAAGTAGGAAAGACTCTTTGAATATAGTTATACCATTAGATTATATTGACAATTCCAAAAAACTGCTCATACTATCATCATAGTATGATGACGGTCGGGCGTATATGCCCCTATCGTCTAGTGGTTCAGGACATCTCTCTTTCAAGGAGGCAGCGGGGATTCGACTTCCCCTGGGGGTAGGGTACTATGAAAATAAGTTTGATTATAAATTATTAATAAGCCTAGAATGAATTCTTCCTGGGTCGATGCCCGAGCGGTTAATGGGGACGGACTGTAAATTCGTTGGCGATATGTCTACGCTGGTTCAAATCCAGCTCGGCCCAATAATTCACCGCTACATGAATATGATATAACCAATTTGTCTTCCATAAACGGAAATGCCTGATCCGTAGAAATAAAGAGAAAGAGTCCATTTTTTCTCTATCCATATTTTTCTCAGTCCTTCTGTTCTTATCTTTCTAACGATCTAGATTCATGATACTTTAATTAATAAAAAATTAATAAAACTAAAACAATTAATAAAACTAAAACGTAATCTTAATTCTTAATTAAAGTATCATGAAAAGCATGAAAAGAAAACTAGTCTTTTTTTTTTCTCATTGAAAGATTGATTATCCTTTTTTAGAAAAAAAATAATCACTTAATCTGTGTCTCACTCTCACTATAGTCCATATCATATGTGGATATGATATCAGTATATCATTCGTGGCTTTCTTACAATACGACAAATAGAATGTTCTTCTGATTCCATCAAGAACATGTATGCCATATACTTCGCTGGGATTGTAGTTCAATTGGTCAGAGCACCGCCCTGTCAAGGCGGAAGCTGCGGGTTCGAGCCCCGTCAGTCCCGAACTAGGATCCGATGAATCGATCAATTCATCTATCTTTTTTCACGGAAAAGGGGCGCAGGAAGCAAGATCTAATCCCCAGTGGGGTCTTTATTTCTTTTGTTTTTCGTTTCGCCTTTAGACAAATACGGGTACAGGAATTTCCATTTCTTCCATTACTACCCCTTGATAAGGGGGAGACATATCATATGTGGATTAGTACAATCGGTGGTATTACTATATTCAATTCAGTATTTTAAGAGATATCATCCTCGTCTTACTTTCTTTTTCGATTGTTCTTGATCAATGAAATGGAGTAAAGTGTCCATATTTTACCGGGAGTACATACACAAATTGTATTATTGTAGTCGTTTAATGTACGATAGACTATGAACTTAACAAAATTACCTCAACAGAGTACTTTTCAGGTTAAACCACACCTTTTCTAGATCCGACTTTGTTTGTGTATCCTCAATGACTAATTCGAAACAATCTATCTCATTCTCATGCAAATTGCAGACTGCAATTTTGATGTATGTGTTCCAGTCCAAATCCAAGAAAGAGGATACTAAAAAAAAATAAAAAAGATCAAGCAATGACCCTTTTCAGTAAATTTGTTGTAATATTAGATTAGATCTTTTTTTTTAATCCCTTCTTTTTTCCATTTCACTTCTACTGTTTGGATTTGATCTGTGTATGACCCATAGAATATCGGTCATATCATAATAATACCTCATAATTGTATGTATCATAATTGTATGTATAAGTATAAGAAAAAAGAAGGCTAATTGTATAAGATTGTATAAGATAAGGAAAACGGCAGGTTATAGAAAAAAAGCGGAAAAGGATGAAAAATGCAATGGCATTCCTAATCCAATAAAAAATTCCATTTCGGAGTTAATTTAATATGGATAAAGGATCTTCCTTTGTTATACTATTCAATTCTCGACAATGAATCGATTTGCTAGATCATATATTGTTATTCATAATATTGATCCGATTCAGTATCATCAGGATGCAATTGATTCCATTGAATTTACAGGAGTCAAATTTAGAATCTCTATGGGATTACATCCCGAGTTATTGCGAAGAATAAAAAAAGAAACAATAAGATTATGGAAGTCAATATTCTAGCATTTATTGCTACTGCACTGTTCATTCTAGTTCCTACTGCTTTTTTACTTATTATCTACGTAAAAACAGTCAGTCAAAATGATTAATTTGAATCAAACTTGAATTATTAGTTCTTATCAATCATTGAAGAAATGAAAGAAAGGGATTAAAAAAGGAATTCCAAGTCTTAAATGAAATGATCTGGTTGGAATCATAAAGTGTGGTAGAAAGAACTATAAATAGTTCTTTCGGCCACACTAGAGAGTATTGTATATTATCTAATATTGTATGCTATGAGATTATCAACCATATATGATATATAGTTGTATTGTATACAACTAGACTTTATCTAAATAGAGGGTTTATACATATACATACAATATGTATGTATATGTATTAGATGTACATCTAATTAGTCGATTAGTACATCGAAATAGCAGTCTAATTCTATTTCTTTTTTTCGATACATCCACTTGATTTCGATCAACCCAAAATAATCGAAAGCCAATTCTTCTAATTCTTTCCTGGGTTTCTTATAATTTTATATATGGGTCCCAAGATCCATCGAAACGAAAGAATCAATGGCAATGGGGGAAGAATAGTATGGGAATATACTATAGCAAAAGAAAACAAAACCAAGGAATTTTTTTTATTTCCCATCCCAAGAAGTCATTGATTGAGCCATTAACAGATGATCTACAAAATTCTATGGTAACTTCTTCAGGTTTGGAAAAGAAGTAGATTAGTAAAGTAAAGGGTACCCCGTCCATTTTTCATGCTTAAACATGACGTGAGATGAGTCAAAAAAGCATAAAAAAATTTCGAAGATTTTAATAAAAAATGTTAAATTTGAAAACAAATGAAATGTGAAATGTATTATGATATGTGGTGGATTGCTCAGCGGAAGAAAGATCCAATTTTATTATGTGTAGAGCCTCTTTGTACAACCACTAGTCATTTCCAGTAGAAAGTCTGTATCGTCGTAATCTAATAGCAGAACGACTTTTTATTAGAACAGTGAAAGTAAAGAAAGAGAGAAACAAATAAAGAAATGTTTTTTTCTCATTGTAATATCCATAATTTTGGTAAGAGCTAGTTTATCAAAATCGAATATTTAGGAAGAATTCGGTTGGAAAAAATTTCCTATCATGCGTAGATTTGAGTTTTGAAATACAACTAAACTATAGTAATCATTCATTGTTTGATCGAATGGTTATTATTCATTATTGTATTCTAGTATAATTTTGAAAGAGAGACTTTGAAAATAAAGTTTCGCAAAACAATCAATTAAACAATTGATCCAATTCAATTACTCAATTGATTACTCAATCAATTAGTAGTATCCCTAGAGTCCACTCCTTCCCCATACTACGAGTGAAAGAGAAAATGTAAAGACTACCATTAAAGCAGCCCAAGCGAGACTTACTATATCCATGTGAATTATGTCTCCTATTTTTATGAATGAAGGAATTATTCCATTATTGATCAATAATCATAGTGGATTCAATGGTGCAGAGTCAAAATAGTATTCTGACTTAAGACTATTGATGAACCAATTTAATGAATTCACTCGTAACAAATTCATTATAGTATTTCTAGTAGAATTTAGAATTGGAAGGCATTAAGTACAAATGCAATACACACACCTTTTCCTTCAAAATAGCAAAGGAATGCTCCTAATGGAACATGTGGGAATAAATAGTAGGATCTATTGTTTATTTTGTTACCCTTCTTTTCTTTCATAAGCAAAAGACATCAAAATATACTATCAAGAAATATAACTGTCCATC
>NC_013823.1:2500-22500 GCF_019914945.1 Typha latifolia | reverse complement strand
GCTTATCGGCAGAAACGAATTAGTTTAGATAGTCCTTTGTGGCTCCGATGGAAACTAGATCAACGTGTCATTGGGTCAAGAGAAGTTCCCATCGAAGTTCAATATGAATCTTTGGGTACTTATCATGAGATTTATGGTCACTATCTAATGGTAGGAAGTGTAAAAAAAGAAATCCGGTGTATATACATTCGAACCACTCTGGGTCATATTTCTTTTTATCGAGAAATAGAAGAAGCCATACAAGGGTTTTGTCGGGCCTACTCATACACTATCTAAACTAAGAAATCTCAACTAAGAAATGAGATTAGGCGATGCTCCTTCCTATGGGAATTCGGGTGTTTCCAATTTAACTAGTATCATAATTTCTGAATTTCTGCGTGAATCAAGATTGAGATTGAGGAAAGGAAGTTAAGTTTTTCGAATCACTGATTCAGGCCCATTGTCGAATCCTACTCAGCAGAATATAGAGGTACTTATGGCAGAACGGGCCGATCTGGTCTTTCACAATAAAGTGATAAATGGAACTGCTATGAAACGACTTATTAGCAGATTAATAGATCATTTCGGAATGGGATATACATCACATATACTGGATCAAGTAAAGACTTTAGGTTTCCATCAAGCCACTGCTACATCTATTTCATTAGGAATTGATGATCTTTTAACAATACCTTCTAAGGGATGGTTAGTCCAAGACGCTGAACAACAAAGTTTTATTTTGGAGAAACACCATCATTATGGGAATGTGCATGCGGTAGAAAAATTACGTCAGTCCATTGAGATATGGTATGCTACAAGTGAATATTTGAGACAAGAAATGAATCCAAATTTTCAGATGACTGATCCTTCTAATCCAGTTTATCTAATGTCTTTTTCGGGAGCTAGGGGGAATGCATCTCAGATACACCAATTAGTAGGTATGAGAGGATTAATGTCAGATCCCCAAGGACAAATGATTGATTTACCCATTCAAAGCAATTTACGCGAGGGACTTTCTTTGACAGAATATATAATTTCCTGCTATGGAGCCCGCAAAGGAGTTGTAGATACTGCTGTACGAACATCAGATGCTGGATATCTTACACGTAGACTTGTTGAAGTAGTTCAACACATTATTGTACGTAGAAGAGATTGTGGTACTATCCGAGGTATTTCCGTGAGTCCTCAAAATGGGATGACGGAAAAAATTTTTGTCCAAACACTAATTGGTCGTGTATTAGCAGACGATATATATATCGGCCCACGATGCATTGCCACTCGAAATCAAGATATTGGGATTGGACTTGTGAATCGATTCATAACCTTTCGAGCACAACCAATATATATTAGAACCCCATTTACTTGCAGGAGTACATCTTGGATCTGTCAATTATGTTATGGTCGGAGTCCCACTCATGGCGATTTGGTCGAATTGGGAGAAGCCGTAGGTATTATTGCGGGTCAATCAATTGGGGAACCGGGGACGCAACTAACATTAAGAACTTTTCATACCGGTGGAGTATTCACTGGTGGTACTGCCGAACATGTACGAGCTCCTTCTAATGGGAAAATCCAATTCAATGAGGATTTGGTTCATCCCACACGTACCCGTCATGGACACCCTGCTTTTTTATGTTCTATAGACTTGTATGTAACTATTGAGAGTCGAGATATTATACATAATGTGAATATTCCACCAAAAAGTTTGATTTTAGTTCAAAATGATCAATATGTAGAATCAGAACAAGTGATTGCTGAGATTCGTGCTGGAACGTCTACTTTTCATTTTAAAGAGAGGGTACGAAAACATATTTATTCTGAATTAGAGGGAGAAATGCACTGGAGTACCGACGTCTACCATGCACCTGAATATACATATGGTAATGTTCATTTATTACCAAAAACAAGCCATTTATGGATATTAGCAGGAGGTCCGTGCAGATCCAGTATAGTGTCTTTTTCGCTCCACAAGGATCAAGATCAAATGAATGTTGATTCTTTTTCTGTTGAAGGAAGATATATCTCGGACTTCTCAATGACTAATGATCAAGTAAGACATAAATTGTTATATACTTCTTATAAAAAAGATAGGGAAATTCTTGACTATTCAAGACCTGATCAAATCATATCCAATAGTCATTGGAATTTCATATATCCTTCTATTCTCCAAGAGAATTCTGATTTCTTAGCGAAAAAGCGAAGAGATAGATTCATCATCCCATTACAATATGATCAAGAACAAGAGAAAGAACTAATACCCTGTTTTGGTATTTCGATTGAAATACCCATAAATGGTATTTTACGTAGAAAAAGTATTCTTGCTTATTTTGATGATCCACGATACAGAAGAAACAGTTCAGGAATTACTAAATATGGAACCATAGAGGTAGATTCAATCATAAAAAAAGAGGATTTGATTGAGTATCGAGGAACAAAAGAATTTAGTCCGAAATACCAAATGAAAGTAGATCAGTTTTTTTTCATTCTCGAAGAAGTGCATATCTTGCCGGGATCCTCATTCATAATGGTCCGGAACAATAGTATCATTGGAGTAGATACACGACTCACTTTAAATACAAGAAGCCGAGTAGGTGGATTAGTCCGAGTGGAGAGAAAAAAAAAATATATTGAATTGAAAATCTTTTCTGGCGATATTCATTTTCCTGGCGAGACAGATAAGATATCCAGGCACAGCGGCATTTTGATACCACCAGAAACAGAAAAAAAAAACTCTAAGGAATCAAAAAAATTGAAAAATTGGATTTATGTTCAACGTATCACACCTACCAAGAAAAAGTATTTTGTTTCGGTTCGACCTGTAGTCACATATGAAATAGCCGATGGGATAAATTTAGCAACACTTTTCCCTCAGGATCTCTTGCAGGAAAAGGATAACGTCCAACTTAGAGTTGTCAATTATATCCTTTATGGAAATGGCAAGTCAATTCGAGGAATTTACCACACAAGTATTCAATTAGTTCGGACTTGCTTAGTATTGAATTGGGACCACGAACAAAACGGTTCCAGAGAAGAGGTTCATGCTTCCTTTGTTCAAGTAAGGGCAAATGATCTGATTCGCGATTTCATAAGAATTGACTTAGTCAAGTCCACTATTTCGTATACCGGAAAAAGGTATGATAGGGCAAGTTCAGGATTGATTCCCGATAATGGATTAGATCGCACCAATACAAATCCTTTTTATTCCAAGGTGAAGATTCAATCACTTAGCCAACATCGAGGAACTGTTGGTACGTTGTTGAATCGAACTAAGGAATGCCGATCTTTGCTAATTTTGTCATCATCCAATTGTTCTCGAATTGGTCCATTCAATAGTTCGAAATATAACAATGTGACAAAAGAATCAGATCCCATAATACCAATTATGGATTTATTGGGTCCCTTAGGAACGATTGTACCTAAAATATCGAATTTTTATTCATCTTACCATTTAATAACTCATAATCAGATCTTGTTAAAGAAATATTTGCTACTTGACAATTTCAAAGAGACTTTTCAAGTACTTCAAGTACTTAAATATTTTTTAATAGATGAAAATGGGAGGATTTATAATCCCGATCCATGCAGTAACATCATTTTGAACCCCTTCCATTTGGATTGGTGCTTTCTCCATCACGATTATTGGGAAGAGGCATCAACAATAATTAGCCTTGGACAATTTATTTGTGAAAATGTATGTCTATTTAAATACGAACCACACATAAAAAAATCTGGGCAAATTTTAATTGTTAATGTTGACTCTTTAGTTATACGATCAGCTAAGCCTTATTTGGCCACTCCAGGAGCAACTGTTCATGGTCATTATGGGGAAATCCTTTACGAAGGAGATACATTAGTTACATTTATATATGAAAAATCGAGATCTGGTGACATAACGCAAGGTCTTCCAAAAGTGGAACAAATCTTAGAAGTGCGTTCGATTGATTCAATATCGATGAACCTCGAAAGGAGAGTTGAAGGTTGGAACGAACGTATACCAAGAATTCTTGGGATCCCCTGGGGGTTCTTAATTGGAGCTGAGCTAACCATAGCTCAAAGTCGTATCTCTTTGGTTAATAAGATCCAAAAGGTTTATCGATCCCAGGGGGTACAGATCCATAATAGACATATAGAGATTATTGTACGTCAAGTAACATCAAAAGTATTGGTTTCAGAAGATGGAATGTCTAATGTTTTTTCACCTGGAGAATTAATCGGATTGTTGCGAGCGGAACGCGCAGGGCGCGCTTTGAATGAATCGATCTGTTATCGGGCAATCTTATTGGGAATAACAAGAGCATCTCTGAATACTCAAAGTTTCATATCCGAAGCAAGTTTTCAAGAAACTGCTCGAGTTTTAGCAAAAGCTGCTTTACGAGGTCGTATTGATTGGTTGAAAGGCCTGAAAGAGAACGTTGTTCTAGGGGGGATTATACCTGTTGGTACTGGATTCCAAAAATTTGTGCATCGTTCAAGGCAAGACAAGAACATTTATTTGGAAATCAAAAGAAAAAATCTATTCGAGTTGGAAACGAAAGATATTTTGTTACACCATAGAGAATTATTTTGTTCTTACGTGACAAACAATTTCCATGAAACAAATTTCCATGAGACATCAGAAAAATCATTTATGCGATTTAATGATTCCTAAGAGTGGATTCATTTTTACTTTAACTATCTTTTAACTATACTGGACTGGTCTTATTATTTTATTGATTTGGTAATAAATAAAAATCAATAAAATAAGTAATTAAAAAAATTTATGGTTTGTGCCGTGTATCAATGGTCAATCCCTGGTAGAAGGTTCCATCGGAACAATTATTTATTTCAAGGTACCTCGTCTCTTTGTTAATAAAAAAAAAAAAAACAAAAAGGAAGTGTGGGAAAAAATGACAAGAAGATATTGGAACATCAATTTGGAAGAGATGATGGAAGCAGGAGTTCATTTTGGTCATGGTACTAAGAAATGGAATCCTAGAATGGCCCCTTACATCTCGGCAAAGCGTAAAGGTATTCATATTACAAATCTCGCTAGAACCGCTCGGTTTTTATCAGAAGCCTGTGATTTAGTTTTTGATGCAGCAAGTAGGGGAAAAAGCTTCTTAATCGTTGGTACCAAAAATAAAGCAGCGGATTTAGTAGCATCAGCTGCAATAAGGGCTCGATGTCATTATGTTAATAAAAAATGGCTCGGTGGTATGTTAACGAATTGGTCTACTACGGAAACGAGACTTTCTAAGTTCAGGGATTTAAGAGCAGAAGAAAAGATGGGGAAACTCAACCGTCTCCCTAAAAGAGATGCAGCAATGTTGAAGAGAAAATTATATACCTTACAAACATATCTCGGTGGGATCAAATATATGACGGGGTTGCCTGATATTGTGATCATCGTTGATCAGCAAGAAGAATATACGGCTCTTCGAGAATGTGCTATTTTGGGGATTCCGACGATTTGTTTAATCGATACAAATTGTGACCCAGATCTCGCAGATATTTCGATTCCAGCCAACGATGACGCTATAGCTTCAATTCGATTGATTCTTAACAAATTAGTATCCGCAATTTGTGAGGGTCGTTCTAGCTATATAAGAAATCGTTGATTATGATTAAGAATAATAAGAATTCAGAATAATAAGATTATTTAATTATTGGGCAACTCCATAGATTTATTGAATCGGTTACGATTTTTTCATTTTTAAAAAGAGATAAAGAAAGAACTGGGGATATTGATATATATATATTATGATGTTATGCGATTTCTTGGTATCCTAAATATACGATTAATGATTCACGTTGGTGATTTGAGAAAGAAATGGTTGAATCAAAATAATTCCTTTTTTTTGAAGTTCAATTTCTATCAGAGGACAATATGAATGTTATACCATGTTCCATTAAAACACTCAAGGGGCTATACGATATATCGGGTGTAGAAGTAGGCCAACATTTCTATTGGCAAATAGGAGGTTTACAAATCCATGCCCAAGTACTTATCACTTCTTGGTTCGTAATTGCTATCTTGTTAGGTTCAGCCATCATAGCTGTTCGGAATCCACAAACTATTCCGACCGACGGTCAGAATTTCTTCGAATATGTCCTTGAATTTATCCGAGACTTGAGCAAAACCCAAATTGGAGAAGAATATGGTCCTTGGGTTCCCTTTATTGGAACTATGTTCCTATTTATCTTTGTTTCTAATTGGTCAGGTGCTCTTTTACCTTGGAAAATCATAGAGTTACCTCATGGGGAGTTAGCTGCGCCCACGAATGATATAAATACTACTGTTGCTTTAGCTTTACTCACGTCAGTGGCATATTTTTATGCGGGTCTTACTAAAAAAGGATTGGGTTATTTCGAGAAATACATTAAACCAACTCCAATACTTTTACCAATTAACATCTTAGAAGATTTCACAAAACCTTTATCTCTGAGTTTTCGACTTTTCGGGAATATATTGGCTGATGAATTAGTAGTTGTTGTTCTTGTTTCTTTAGTCCCTTCAGTAGTTCCTATACCTGTTATGTTTCTTGGATTATTTACAAGTGGTATTCAAGCTCTTATTTTTGCAACGTTAGCCGCGGCTTATATAGGCGAATCCATGGAGGGGCATCATTGACTAGTTTTCGAAATAGTCTTTTTTTTTTTAGCTTATCCCAATTCATGCATGATTCAAGATAATCTGCTTGGTTGGAGAGCATAATAGATATAAATACGTATGAATATACGACTTCGAGTCGTAGGAAAGAAGATGCACGATGTTACGAAATAAAAAAAAGATGGTTTGGGAGGTCACACTGAGTGTATGTAATGTCTATAAGTCCAGCCACTTTTTATGTGGGTTTCGAGGAATTATTCTAGAATCTGATTCCATATAAAGTTTACGTTATAGAAGAAACAAATGTATATGTAATACAAATGTATAGGTAATATTAGATATTCACTAGTTATAGAGTCCCTATTTCCTATATATAAATAAGCTCTTAACTTATCTCAACTTATACTTATATCTATTATCTATCAACTTATACTTAATATACTTATATTTATTATTTATCAATTATACTTATATTTATCAATATTACTTATATTTATCAATATTAATATATATATATATTAATATTGATATTCTATATTGATATTCTATATGTATATTGATATATATATATATTCATATACATATAGATATCGATTGCATATATTGATTTGATTGCAGTTTACTGCATTTAGATGGATTCCCATATAAGTCCTTCTGTTTTGTCTGTAATTGTGGATTGGCTGAAAAAAGAGATGATATAGAAGGGTAAAGAACGAAAAATTGAATGAAGGGATGGTTGGAAAGAAATGCAATAACTAGACTAGAACTATATGTATAGGGATTTACAAAAAGGGTAGAAATGAAAAACTAGATATCGAAGTAGTTCTGACGATTCATCAATATTATCATTTCAATTCGTAGTTTTTCATTATTTCGATCCAATACATCTTAATGATAAAAAATGATAAAATAAGTAAAAATTCATTGGTTGATTGTATCATTAACCATTTCTTTTTTTTTTTTGCGAGGAACTTACCATGAATCCACTGATTTCTGCCGCTTCTGTTATTGCTGCTGGATTGGCTGTAGGGCTTGCTTCTATTGGACCTGGAGTTGGTCAAGGTACTGCTGCAGGCCAAGCTGTAGAAGGTATTGCGAGACAACCAGAAGCAGAGGGTAAAATACGAGGTACTTTATTGCTGAGTCTAGCTTTTATGGAAGCTTTAACAATTTACGGACTGGTCGTGGCATTAGCACTTTTATTTGCGAATCCTTTTGTTTAATTCTAGAAATGTAAAAAAGTACTTTAGATTACATACTTTATTTTCTGATTTTATTAACTTGAAATTGCCGTTTGCTTCTTCGAATTATATCAACACTTTACTCTTACAATTACTTATTTATTGAGACCCAGGAAGGACTGATTTGAGGATGAGGAATTACGGGATTCGTTCGCTTTCTTCCTTCCCGTCCTTCGCTTAGTACAATGGAAACTTTTTTCCTTTTATGTTAGGAAACATTTCAATAAACGATATTTTTCGCAATTGAAATGAGACCTAAGACCTAACCTAAATAAAATTACGAGATTTAATTTATTCCCATTAAAAAAGGGAAATTCAATTAATAAAAAAATCGATCAAAAAAGAAAGGGGCGAACAAAGTGATAGAAAAAGAACTTTGTTCTTTGTTAGTCCTATCTATAAGAGGAGAGCATATGAAAAATGTAACCGATTCTTTCGTTTTCTTGGGCCACTGGCCATCCGCCGGGAGTTTCGGGTTTAATACCGATATTTTAGCAACAAATCTAATAAATCTAAGTGTAGTGATTGGTGTATTGATTTTTTTTGGAAAGGGAGTGTGTGCGAGTTGTGTATTTCAAGAATAGGTTGGATCCATCCAACTGCACTTTATTTATAGTATGTTTAGGATAAATAGGAAAAAAGGTGCACGATCTCGACGAATTACTTCTGAATAAATTCAGAAATCATATGTAAGAACCATAGCATTTCGTAACTAATTGGTAAATCAACTTTGATTCTCTATCAACCAATAATGCGAGACCATTAACATGGTTAAAACTAAACTGTTTGAAGTCCAGGCAAAACATGGTACTCTTTCTACCACTACATTAGTACCGAAATGGTTTAAAAATAACTAGTTGGTAACTTATCTGATATAGAACACTCATATCGATAAAATGATTTAAACCATTTACTAGAAAATGGGGACTTGCCCTTTTTATCTTATCCAATGCCGAATCGACGACCTATGTATAAAAAAGAGGAATTTTTTGGATTTGCAGAAAAAATCGAAAAATTATAAATTTTCATTTGAAACTAAATGAATTTTTAATTCAAAAAAGATAAAGAAGAAATCAAAATAAAGAAACAACTTTGCTGACAATTATAGAGTTTTGTCTGGTCAGAAGAGTCCTCCTAATAATTATTCTGGTCTTGTATCAGTTTCGACATCTTTGAATACAAACAGAAAAGAAAAGAGAGGATAGGCTCATTACATTAAAAAAAGATATGGGAATACCCATAACAAAAAAATAAAATAAATAATTGAGCGTGAGAGCCAAATGAATCGAAAGATTCATGTTTGGTTCGGGAAGAGATCATGAAAGTTGTGAAATTAATGCTAAGATAATCTACTTTCATTAAAAGATTTATTAGATAATCGAAAACAGAGGATCTTGATTACTATTCGCAATTCGGAAGAATTACGTAAAGGGGCCATTGAGCAACTCGAAAAAGCCCGGGTTCGCTTACGGAAAGTGGAACTAGAAGCAGATGAGTATCGAACGAATGGGTATTCTGAGATAGAACGAGAAAAAGAAAATTTGATTAATGCCACTTGTGATAGTTTGGAACGATTAGAAAATTACAAAAATGAAACCCTTGATTTTGAAAAACAAAGAGCAATGAATCAGGTCCGACAACGAGTTTTCCAACAAGCCTTACAAGGAGCTCTAGGAACTCTGAATAGTTGTTTGAATATGAATACCGAGTTACATTTCCGTACTATCCGTGCGAATATTGGCATTCTCGGGGCGATGGAAGAAATAACTGATTAGCCCTTCAACTTTTATTTGAATTTCGAATTTAGGCATTATTTTTTTCCCCTTGCTTCCGAAAAAGAATAAAGAAATACTAATGGTAACCCTTCGAGCCGACGAAATTAGTAATATTATCCGTGAACGTATTGAACAATATAGTAGAGAAGTCAAGATTGTGAATACCGGTACCGTACTTCAAGTAGGCGACGGCATTGCTCGTATTCATGGTCTTGATGAAGTAATGGCAGGTGAATTAGTAGAATTTGAAGAGGGTACAATAGGCATTGCTCTTAATTTGGAATCAAATAATGTTGGCGTTGTATTAATGGGTGATGGGTTGATGATACAAGAGGGAAGCTCCGTAAAAGCAACAGGAAGAATTGCTCAAATACCTGTAAGTGACGCTTATTTGGGTCGTGTTATAAATGCTCTGGCTAAACCTATTGATGGGAGAGGTGAAATTTCATCTTCTGAATCTCGGTTAATTGAATCCCCTGCCCCAGGTATTATTTCGAGACGTTCTGTATATGAGCCCCTTCAAACAGGGCTTATTGCTATTGATGCAATGATCCCTATAGGACGCGGTCAGCGAGAATTAATTATTGGGGACAGACAAACCGGCAAAACAGCAGTAGCCACAGATACAATTCTCAATCAAAAAGGGCAAAATGTAATATGTGTTTATGTAGCTATTGGTCAAAAAGCATCTTCTGTGGCTCAGGTAGTGACTACTTTCCAGGAGCAAGGGGCTATGGAATATACTATTGTCGTAGCTGAAACGGCGGATTCACCTGCTACATTACAATACCTTGCTCCTTATACGGGAGCGGCTCTGGCTGAACATTTTATGTATCGTGGAAAACATACTTTAATAATTTATGATGATCTCTCCAAACAGGCACAAGCTTATCGCCAAATGTCTCTTTTATTAAGAAGACCTCCCGGTCGTGAAGCTTATCCAGGAGATGTTTTTTATTTGCATTCACGCCTTTTGGAAAGAGCCGCTAAATCAAGTTCTAGTTTAGGTGAAGGAAGTATGACCGCTTTACCAATAGTTGAGACTCAATCTGGAGACGTTTCAGCTTATATTCCTACTAATGTAATTTCCATTACAGATGGACAAATATTCTTATCTGCTGATCTATTCAATGCTGGAATCCGACCTGCTATTAATGTGGGTATTTCTGTTTCTAGAGTAGGATCCGCAGCTCAAATTAAAGCCATGAAACAAGTAGCTGGCAAATCAAAATTGGAACTAGCGCAATTCGCAGAGTTAGAAGCCTTTGCACAATTTGCTTCTGATCTCGATAAAGCTACTCAGAATCAATTGGCAAGAGGTCAACGATTACGCGAGTTGCTTAAACAATCTCAATCTGCCCCTCTCACAGTAGAAGAGCAGATAGCTACTATTTATACCGGAGCGAATGGGTATCTTGATTCGTTAGAAATTGGACAGGTAAAGAAATTTCTTGTTCAGTTACGTACCTACTTAAAAAAGAATAAACCTCAATTCCAAGAAATTATATCTTCTACCAAGACATTCAACCAACAAGCAGAAGCCATTTTGAAGGAAGCTATTCAGGAACAGATCGAACTGTTTTTACTGCAGGAACAAACATAAATTTATCATGTTTATTCTTAGTATAAGAGTAACCATTGAGAAATATTTTTCATTTGAATCATTCAAAAAAGGTTTATTAGTATAGCCATTTATAAAAATCGCTGGAAAAAAATTGCGTCCAATAGGATTTGAACCTATACCAAAGGTTTAGAAGACCTCTGTCCTATCCATTAGACAATGGACGCTTTTCATTCCTATTTTTTTTCTTTCGTATTATTCCTTTCTCTTGTTCAGATAAAAAACGATTACACAGAAAAAAATTTTTAGAGAATAAGAAAAGGATGCATATCCAAATGGATGACGCATATATAATGCATATATAATAAAGAGTATGGAGCGGGTAGCGGGAATCGAACCCGCATCGTTAGCTTGGAAGGCTAGGGGTTATAGTCGACGTTGGTTGATCCTTTTTAACGTCTCTAATTCAAAACCGAACATGAAATTTTGGTTTCATTCGGCTCCTTTATGGAAGATCGATGTATTCCCAGAGAAAAAAAAGAAATCCATAACATCTATGTCAGCTTTTCTGTCTGAATGCATCCAAAGCTACTCGCTTTCTAGATGATCCTTCTAGAGGAGAGAGATTATACCAAATCCATCTAGTCTAGTTACTTCGTTCCCTATTTCCACTCACCGGATCCTGAGGAAAAGAATTTGGTTTCCACCGAGCTGAAACAATATGCTGATGGTTCTAGTAAACCAAAACTATCGTTTTTTAGCTATTTGGCTTCAATTTGAATTTACTTTTACAACACAAAAATTGAAGATCTAGTTACGATTGGAACTAAACTTTTGGATCTTTATCCATAGATCCTTTACTCATACTTATTTATTTGGAATAGTTAATCCAATTCAAAAAAAAATTATGCTTCACGACTCCATATACATAATCCACTTTTTGGATGAAATGTCTAATTGGCCTTTGGATACAAATCGTGAGAATGTATATTCTTCCTCAAATATGCTATTGAGAGGAAAAGGATTAAACCTTTTTAAGAAATAAAGTTTTTGATCGGAGTACGAAAAAAAAACTAAAGGACCCCTTAACTATTTAAGGTGTTAATAGAACGAATCACACTTTTACCACTAAACTATACCCGCTACATATTCATTATTGTATATGAATGGATTATTTGTCGAACAAATTGGGGAGTGAAACACAATCAAGATAGCATGAGAATCATGAAAATGATAGTCGTGACACGCATTTTGTCTTGCTGGGGACTTAAATAAAAAAAGCTAAGCGAAGAGTAGCAAGTTTATTTAAATAACATAAAAAGTTCTAGTTATACTTTTGTTTGCTAGGAAGAAGTTATTACTAAACTAATGGTTTCCACTTGAAGGAGTTATTGAAGCAGGACTAGAAAGATGCGAAATTTTGTATATAGGTTTCTTTTTTTTTTTTTTTTTTGAATTTTATATTTTATTTAATTTATATATATTTTTTATTTAATTTATATATATATTTTTAAATTTATATATATATTTTTATATATATTTTTATTTTATAATTTATTATTTATATATATATATATTATATATATATGTATAATATGATATTAATATTGTTTAATATATTTAATATATATATATTAAATATATACATGTTATGTTATGATATGTGATATATATTATCACATGTTTTTTTTTGTTTTTTATTTACTTTAACTGGAAAGTAATAAATAGTTAAGTTAAGTAATAAATTCAGAAAAAGAAATAAAAAAGAAGAATAAGAAAATATTCTAATTCAAATATAATAAGAAATGTCACTTCTATCATAGGAATTAGAATGGAAATTTCTCTTGTTTTGTTATTGAAGTAGCAATAACAAGTATTTTTGATTAATATCAAATCATAACATAATTAAATTGTTTGATCTAGGAAATGAAGGATTCATTGGAATAAAAGAGGAAATGGCCTGGCCAGTACTTAACCAGACCAGGCCGGGGGAATAAACTTTTCGTACAAAATCAAAGAAATAAGGTATTCTTTCTATTGAATGGATCTGTTTTAAGTCATTATATAAATTGACAATTCCTGATCAAATTGGTTTTTTTCTGAATTGAATTTTATTAATATTATTAAATTATTTATATTATATTTTATATTATATTTATATTATATATTTATATATAATATATATATTATATTAATTTATATTTTATATATTATATAAATTTAAATTTTATATTAATTAAATTTTATATTAATTTTAATTTTTAATAATTATTTATTTAAATTTAATAATTATTTATTGTTTATTTTACTGTTCGTCATAAAATATATTATTTAATTATATATTATTTAATTTTAGATATTATTTATATATTTTTAGTATTTTTAGATATTATTTATATATTTATATACATATATAAATTAGCAATAGAATTCTATAATTCGTTAGATTTTCTATCTATTCGATATATTTCGAATTGAATATAATATTCAAGTGTATAATAAAAGTGTATAATAAATACATAGTGTAATATAAAGATACATAGTGTAATATAAAGATTCTATTACAATATAATTTTTAATATAATTATTACAATATAATTATAGAATTTAATATTATAGAATTTAATAAATAAAGATTAATTAAAAAATAGACTATAATAAAGATTAATTAAAAGATTAGATTCTAAGTATCAAAATATTAAAAATAAGTATAAAGATATTTAGAAAGTTGAAATTTTTAATCTAATCAAAAATTTTTCTAAATTATCTATTTAATTATCTAATAAAAAGATAATAAAGAAAAAACGAGGATTTTTCTCAATCTTTCTTTCACGTGTTACATCGCATAAAAATTTTCAATTTTGAATTGGGAGAGATGGCTGAGTGGACTAAAGCGGCGGATTGCTAATCCGTTGTACAAGTTATTTGTACCGAGGGTTCGAATCCCTCTCTTTCCGTTCCCTATGATCACTTGGGACTTTCTAATTCGAAGGAATTCTGATCCCTTGATTTTATCATAGGCAAATGTATGAAACAAATAAAATTTTTAAGAATTTTTTTAGAAAAAAACTCAAAATCTTTTATTTTTATTCCTCACGTCCAGGATTACGTCCTGGATCATTAGATAAGAATCCGAAAATAAATAGGGAAACAAAGAATATCACTACTGTGTAAACAAAGAGTTTGAGAGTAAGCATTACACAATCTCCAAGATCATTTTTTTTGTTGAAAAAGGGAATAGATTACCTATTTTTTATCGCATATCCTATTTTATTTGTTTTGACATGACACCCCAAAAATGAAAAAAAGTCTATTTTAAGAAATTTTTTAAAATTTTTAATTTATTAACTTTATTAGTAATAAGATTTTTATTACTTCATTAGTAAAAACTAAAAAATTCTTACCATATCCAAAATTATGGATTGTGGAGGACTCACTTGTCTGCGCTCACTAGAAGGTGAGAACGGGGAAAAAGCTGATTCAAATTTATCACTGCGTTTATTCATTCAATATACAATACAAGAATTTCTATTTTTGAATCGAGGATTCATAATGTAAGACGTATCTGATCTTATCAATTTTTAGAATTTATATATCGAATATATAATAAATTTAGTAGAGTATTAAAAATTTCATCGAAAACTTACAGCAGCTTGCCAAACAAAGGCTAAGAGAAAAAAGAATAGAGGTATGACAGGCATAACATCTACGATTGGATTGAAAATGGCATAAGCTTCGGGCAATTTGGCAAAGAAAAAACTACTTGAATAAAGGGCAGAATTAAGACAGATACAGATTAAACTAAAGATATTAAGCATAACAAATATTTTGTTCTTGTAGATTAGATAATTTTATTTTGATTGATTTATTTTTATAAGGGAAAAATGAAAAAGGCAGATCATAAAATCCTTCTTTTTCTTCGGACTCCCCCCCCCAAAAAAATACCTCCTTACATTCTCATTTGAGAATGAGAATACAAGGAATTCGACTTTCATACAATATCTTAATTGAATTCCATGTAATGATCAATGAATTTTCTTATTCTAGATCTACATGTATTGAATCCTAGCAACAAAATATCTCATATGTTTTTATGTATTTGAGTTGGGATTGACGAATAACCAATATCAATAATAGTGTTTATTAGTCTATAATAGAAATCGAAATGGGGCGTGGCCAAGCGGTAAGGCAGCGGGTTTTGGTCCCGTCACTCGGAGGTTCGAATCCTTCCGTCCCAGACCGTTTCTGATGAAACGAAAGATGGGATCACATTGTATCCCACATGAAACAAAAATTTGTTAAAGAGAACAATTTTATCTTCTGAATTCCCAGATATGAACTCTGAATCGCAATATGAAAGAAAGGTTTCTCTAGTCCGTTCCCCAAAACCAAAAGTAAATAAAAAGAAAATAACTAGGTTATCCGAATTCCACATTCTATGTGGAGACTTAAAAGTAGGGAATTTCAAATTTCATCACTGGTCTTAAAACTTCTAACTAAAGTTGGCACGATAAAAGAAAAAATCGGAAAAAGGATCTGGACCCTATTTTTTGTATCTTAGATATTATCTGGTTCAAATCAAAGATTGTAAATCAATGTAATGTAGCGATTGGGGAGAAATTCGTATATTCCATTTACTTGTTACTTGACTTTTGAATTGATCAAAAAATTATGGAACCTGAAGTAAAACAAAATATGTATAAAAAACAAGGCCTATGCCAATATGATATATATTATATATTTTTATTGTATTGTTGTATTTCAGTATCAGTAACAGGGCGGACATTTCGGTTAAGTGAAAAGGATCCGTAATTCTTTAAATATCCTATAATTACTAATTACCAGTTACTAATTACCAGTAATTACTGGTAAGAACTGTTCCTTGTATATGATGGATACGAAAAGATCATACCCCTCTGATTCTTGATTTATATTTTATTTTTATGATGAAAGAAAGAATAATGTAAGGACCTTAATTTTACCGTATACGAGATCTTTTTTTCTTACTTAAATTTTTTCTCTTAGTACTTGAAGAAGTGTGATAAATCTATATTATTTCGACCTTTTCGGGTCATTGAAATAGTGTATTTGGTTAATAATTGATTTTGTTCTGGAATTGGAAATCTATTATTATTAAACTTCTTTTGGGGATTTGTAGTTTATTTGTTCGAGACAATTAATCATGCATGATTAATCGTCTCAAACAATCTATCGAAGATGTATAAATAATAAATCTTAAGCAAACTAGTTTATTCGTCTTTTTCATAAATCTGTTTTATTCATATGATAGAATATAGGGTTAAATAAATTGGATTTTTGTTAAGCCTTCTCCAGATAAATACTTATCTATCCATAGATAGATAAGTATGGACTAGTAAATACTGATATATACTGATTGATGGAACCAATGACTATTCACGATTCCATATTGAATCAATTCCATACCGCTTTGAAATGAAATTAGAGGAATGTTATGGTAAAACTTCGTTTGAAACGATGTGGTAGAAAGCAACGTGCGACTTGAAGGACATGATCAATTGTGGATTTTTACATCCACCATTTTCTATAGTAATGAAGATGCTCTTGGCTCGACATAATTTGTTCTGTTCTGCTAAGAACCCAATTTGTGTTGGATTGTAAGTAAATAGTACATGATGGAGCTCGAGAAGAAAGGATTAATTGAATAATTTATCAAGGGAAAGAATCTAGGGTTAGTGAAAATCAATAAGTTAGACCAACTTTGTAAGTATATCCTCAATATATATCTATATCGAAAGGGTCAAATTCGAATAAGTTTGCAAAAAAGTAAAACTTTTCTAAATTGGTAAAACCGTTTCAATCAAAAGTGTATAACAAGGGAATCAATCGTTCGTATTCTATTTATATAGAAAGAAATAACAGAAAGAAATAAAAAAGGTATGTTGCTGCCGTTTTGAAAGGAATAAGGATCCCTGAAGTAATGTCTAAACCCAATGATTTCACAAAGCAAAGATAAAGGATTCCGGAACAAGGAAACACTATTTTCAATTGTCTCAATAATTGGATCAGAATGAGGAATAAAAATAGATTTGAGATGAGACAAACAAAAGAGTTTAGAGACAGCTCAATAAATGTCAAAGGATTTTCCTTTGAACTCTGTCACAATTACCCAACTTGAGTTATGAGTATGAATGAGATTTCCTTTTTTCTGTAAGGAAGAACAAAAAAGGACTGAATTCAAATCATAGTCTAATTCATGATTTTCTGGATCCATTTTCCTACAGAAATGAGAATCATTTTTCTCGAGCCGTATGAGGAGAAAACCTCCTATACGTTTCTAGGGGGGGGCTTTGTTTATCGACATCTATCCCAATGAGCTATCTATCGAATCGTTGCAATTGATGTTCGATCCCGAAGAGAAGGAAGAGATCTTCGAAAAGTAGGTTTTTACGATCCGATAAAAAATCAAACTTTTTTAAATGTTCCCGCTATTTTATATTTCCTTGAAAAGGGCGCTCAACCTACAGGAACGGTTTATGATATTTTAAAGAAGGCAGAATTTTTTAAAGAAGGAACTTCGAATTAATTAAAGGAAAAAACGAAATTGAAATTCAAAAAAAAAGTAGGGGACGGTTACTAGTATCTATTTTTGTGTAATTATTTACATATTCTTTTACTTTATTCTTGCTTTATTCATATTTATTTACGTTTTTATTGGTGCAGGAATTAAATTTACCAACAAATAAGGGGTAAATCTTGCTTATTGTACCTTTAATTAATTGAATCAACTGCGGATTTTTTCTTTACCTTTTCCTTAATTTTTTCCATTCGAATTTATTATTTATGTTTATGTTGTGCCAATCCAACACAAGTCTTTATTTTATTTACTTAAATTTGTTTTCTCAACATTACATTTATATTGACAATGGTGTATCGAACAAATATAATTCGATCGTAGATAAATGGATCTGTTTATCCCCACTCCATATTGGTTTTTTCTTTCCTTCACTTCACTCAAATGATGGGTTTGCCTTGCTGCATTTACTCTCATACAAAATGTATTTTTTAAGGAAAATCAAAATAAATTGAAAAAAAATGGGTGGTTTGTCACAACTTTTAGATCTCAATTGGTAATGTTTTTTAATTAGATCTGTTCATTTTGGTATTTGAGTGTTTTTAATTGATCATAAAATCTTTCTTTTTGATGTGTTGCTAGTTCAATGTTTTGATAGGATTGTGCAGTGCAATTCAATTGATTTTTTTATTTCGATCGTATCTACATATCCTATTTATCCGGGTTGCTAACTCAACGGTAGAGTACTCGGCTTTTAAGTGCGACTATGATCTTTTACACATTTGGATGAAGCAACGAATTCGTCCAGACTCTTGGTAGAGTCTATAAGACCACGACTGATCCTCAAAGGTAATGAATGGAAAAAACAGCATGTCGTAATAAAATTAATTTATTATTTTCGATTTTTTATTAATTAATAAAGTAAAATGAAAGTAAAACTTGGAGTTTATTTTTACCGGATCGTTACAGTTCAAAAAAATTGTTTTGGTTTTTGTGGGACAAAATAAATTCCCATTTACAGTTGGGTCTAGTGAATAAATGGATAGAGCCCTATGGTTCCAATTCCGGTAAAAAAAAAAAAGCAACGAGCTTATGTTCTTAATTTGAATGATTACCCGATCTAATTAGACGTTAAAAATAGATTAGTGCCTGATGCGGGAAAGGATGGGTTTTCCTGTGAGTGGACCATTGATTTTTTTTAATGAATCCTAATTATTCTTTATTATGGATTGTAGACGGATGTGTAGAAGAAACAGTATATTGATAAAGAGAATTTATTCCAAAGTCAAAAGAGCGATTGGGTTGCAAAAATAAAGGATTTTTTATCCTTTTGTAATTATACCGAACATAAACCAATTGGATAGAAAAGGAGAGGAAAAAGATCTGTTGATTGGATTCCCTGTTTTTTTCCGGGGTATATGGGGTATATATATATACAGAATTTTTCTATATATATAATATATATACACATAATACAATACATTATACATACCCTGTTCTGACCATATTGCACTATGTATCATTTGAAAAACCAAGAAATTCCTCCATTCAGCCTCTAGTTCAAGTAGAAATGTAAATGAAACAATTACATGTACAAAAATATTTAGAAAAAGTTAGATCTCGGAAACAACACTTCCTATATCCGCTTCTTTTTAAGGAGTATATTTATGCATTTGCTCATGATTATGGTTTAAATGGTTCGATTTTTTACGAACCCACGGAAATTTTGGGTAATGACAATAAATCTAGTTCAGTACTTGTGAAACGTTTAATTATTCGAATGTATCAACAGAATTTTTTGATTAATTCGACTAATCATTCTAACCAAAATCGATTCATTGGGCACAACAATTATTTTTATTCTCGTTTTTTTTCTCAGATGATATCAGAAAGTTTTGCAGTCATTATGGAAATTCGATTTTCGCTGCGATTAGTATCTTCCTCCGAAAAAAAAGAAATACCACAATTTCATAATTTACGATCTATTCATTCAATATTTCCCTTTTTAGAGGACAAATTCTCACATTTAAACTCTATCTCGGATATACTAATACCCCATCCTATCCATTTGGAAATCTTGGTTCAAATCCTTCAATGTCGGATCCAAGATGTTCCATCTTTGCATTTATTGCGATTCTTTCTCCACGAATATCATAATTGGAATAGTCTCATTACTTCGAAGAAATCGATTTACGTTTTTTCAAAAGAAAATAAAAGACTATTTAGATTACTATATAATTTTTATGTATTCGAATGTGAATTTGTATTCGTTTTTCTTCGTAAACAATCTTCTTATTTACAA
>NW_027330530.1:0-1000 GCF_019914945.1 Typha latifolia | reverse complement strand
TATGTTGCAGTTCCATCTGTAACTTTACTATGCTTTGTAAATAAGATTTTCCATGTCTGAAGCACCAGTAGAGTATGTATTATCTCGTAGTTAATTCATTTAATTTCTATAAGCTTCCATTTTTAAGATGCATCATTCTGATAGACTACCAAGTTACCAAGTTTGCATTTTTGCTGTGTACTATTTCTTACTCATGTTTGGCTCCTACTCCCTGGTAGATCCATGGATTTCAGATGAATCACCAGTTGCTGCAAAATATCAAGTGTCAACAGTAGGGTTTAGGGTTTGGGGTTTGGGGTTCGGGGTTCGGGGTATGGGGTTTGGGGTTCGGGGTTCGGGGTATGGGGTTTGGGGTTCGGGGTTCAGGGTATGGGGTATGGGGTTCGGGGTTCGGGGTTTGGGGTTCGGGGTATGGGGTTCGGGGTTCGGGGTTTAGGGTTCGGGGTTCGGGGTTCGGGGTCTAGGGTTTAGGTTTAGGGTCTAGGGTCTAGGGGTCTAGGGTCTAGGGTCTAGGGTCTAGGGTCTAGGGTCTAGGGTTCAGGGTTAGGGTTCAGGGTTCAGGGTTCAGGGTTCAGGGTTCATGGTTCAGGGTTCATGGTTCAGGGTTCATGGTTCATGGTTCAGGGTTCAGGGTTCAGGGTTCAGGGTTCAGGGTTCATGGTTTAGGGTTCAGGGTTCAGGGTTCAGGGTTCAGGGTTCGGGTTCGGGGTTCGGGGTTCGGGGTGTTCGGGGTTCGGGGTTCATGGTTCGGGGTTCATTCGTTTCGAGGTTCGGGGTTCGGGTTCGTCGGGGTTCGGGGTCGGGGTTCGGGGTTCGGGTTCGGGGTTCGGGGTTCGGGGTTCGGGGTTCGGGGTTCGGGGTTCGGGTTCGGTTCGTTCGGGGTTCGAGGTTCGGGGTTCGGGGTTCGGGGTTTAGGGTTTAGGGTTTAGGGTTTAGGGTTTAGGGTTTAGGGTTTAGGGTTTAGGGTTTAGGGTTTAGGGTTTAGGGTTTAGGGTTTAGG
>NW_027330529.1:0-1000 GCF_019914945.1 Typha latifolia | reverse complement strand
CTAAACCCTAAACCCTAAACCCTAAACCCTAAACCCTAAACCCTAAACCCTAAACCCTAAACCCTAAACCCTAAACCCTAAACCCTAAACCCTAAACCCTAAACCCTAAACCCTAAACCCTAAACCCTAAACCCTAAACCCTAAACCCTAAACCCTAAACCCTAAACCCTAAACCCCGAACCCCGAACCCCGAACCCCAACTTCAAACCCTAATATTTTAGATTGATTATATATTTACGCATTAGATGAATACGCTGAGTATATGGTATTTATGTATCCATTGTTAGCATGATATGCATATTTATATTTATCACATTATTGCGTCCATATTTATATTATTTTTAGACTATATATGTGGGCACTTGGTAGAATTTATGCTTACCACCTCTTTAATAAAAATATTTTAAATTAATAGATGAGCTGAAGTTCATGGAGAAGTTGGCAAAGAATTGTCTTATATTCATTTTATTTATTTATTCTTGTAAATTAAGATAGATGGCTTGTATCCCCTGTGTGGGCATTAGTATCTGTTTATGGATATGTATTTTAGAGCTTGTTGTAGCCTTTAGCGTTATGAGCTTTTTTGTCTATATTATTTATGAATATGTGAGTTTTTCTCTTATATATTGTGTTGAAGTATTGACCAATATGTTACGTGAAAATTACGTAAGTTTCATTCAATGAGGGGCACGTATATTTAGTGGAGAATGTTACATCCAACACCATTTACAGAGGAGAGCAATATTTGAATCTCTTGGATCTCAAATTCTTAGTCCCTCAAACTCTATATTTAAATGTGCTAAATTTCAAATTCCTACCGGTGCCCCAAGCGTAGGGGTGAAACAAATTAGACTTTTGTGCAATTATGAGGATGGTGGGATGAGAGATATAGACAATGTGATCTTATACTTTTGCGATAGATGCTAGTTTGCTATATTTTTAGTCTGGGAGGTTTTATGTCATGCTAAGGAATATCTGCTGAAATGTCTCCATTATTGAA
>NW_027330528.1:0-1000 GCF_019914945.1 Typha latifolia | reverse complement strand
TCAAAAATAATAAATAACCAATCCTATTGGCCTTTCCTACTTATTTTATGTATGGTGTTTCTAGTGCCTCATGTTATTTCTTCTTTAGATAGAATCTAAGGAGCTTTCTCGAGAAAGGGTTTCTTAAGATGCTTAGACTAGCCTTGTTTGTTTTGAGTTTAGAGACTCTTCTGAATTGGTACAAGGACCCCTAAACTAGTTTAGTAATTAAATAATTTTTTTATCTTTTTTTTATATCTAATTAAGTTTACTCTCTAAGAAATTAAGACTTATAAATCAGACTAACTAATTAAGTTCGGGGCTTAGTCGCAAACTAATAAAATCTAATTGTTTATCAAATTGGAAACTTGTTTGCAAACCTAAGGAGTTTGAGGGACTATGAATTCGAGATCTAGCATATTTAAATAATGCCCTCCTTTTGTAAATGGTGCTCGAAGTTATTTAATTCTTTCAAATGAAGGAGACGTACTTTAAAAGAGAGACGTTTCTTTAGTTCACCCTTATGGAAGGAAATTTTTAAATCAACTTCTATATTCAAATGTAGAATTTTCTATGTGTTGATTGATGGTCATCGAATGAATTTTTGGTTCTTCGATAAGACATTAAATTCGTTCCCCTCAAGCTATTGATTCCTTACCCAAAGAGAGATTATAATATTCTAGGCACTATCTTAAGATCTCCTTTGATCAGATCCCAAATTTTTGAACAATTGGATAATACTTGTACATGGTAGTTTAGGTTGTTCCTTTGTTAGGGACCTCTAAAAATGCCCACTAATAAAATATAACTTTTTTCTAACGAAATTCAAGAATGAAAGAGGGATTTAGGGCTCAAGGATCAAGGCTAAGGGTTCATGGTTTATGGCTTAGGGCTTAGGACTTAGGGCTTAGGGCTCAAGGCTAGGGGATCAAGGCTCGGGGATCAGAGCTACAGGCTCAAGGGCTGGTGGCTCAGGGTTTAAGGTTTAGGGTTTAGGGTTTAGGGTTTAGGGTTTAGGGTT
>NW_027330527.1:0-1000 GCF_019914945.1 Typha latifolia | reverse complement strand
TAAAATTCTTAGCCTTGTTGTGTCATAATAGTCCACCATGCTTTTATGACCTTGTCTTCAAGATATAAAGTTGAGAAACGCTCCAAGTGGGATTGAATCGAGCTTGACATGTGCCCCTTGATATTGCCTCCATTATAATCTCGGGTGGAGCTGCTAGAGGCCTAGTCCTTTTCCACATGTGAACCCCTATCCAGGGCCTAGGGTAGCCCTTCCATCAAGTGCAATATTGATTATTGATTTTGCCTACGCATTCACCCTATCAAGCTATATCACCCTATCGTTCTACCGAAAATTCATTTGCATGCTGTTGAACTTGAATATTATTGGTCCTAGGCTTTGGAGCCACTGTGTTCCTAGGATCACGTTAGCACCCCGTAAGGCCAGCAGATACAAGTCTACCTCGAAGTGGTGGCTTTGCACCCGAATCCCAATCGCACGACATAAACTATCCACTTTTAGCATGATACCATCATCAATCACCAAATCAAATCCTATGATTTGCTCTATATCCAATCCAATCATTCATCCAACAAGTTATGTGTACTTCTCAAGTCAATTAGGATGTGTATATAATGCTTCTTGATTAGCCCGGTCACCTAGAGGGCCTTCAGCCTGATAATTTTTTAGTACGCGTGCAATGAAATCTCTCCGTAGTCATCCCCCCCTATATACTCTACAAGGGCCTTGCCTTTAAGCTCACCCTTACTTTCCTCCTCAGCAACCTCAAATTGTGTCCTCAAAGTCATCGATGACCATGACTCTCCACGTCAGTATGGCACATTGGTGGTCAAGCGTGAATCATTCGTTGCATCGGCAGTAGTGGAGGTACAGATGTTGTTAGGTGATAGGCTCTGATACCACTTTGATAAGCTCTGATACCAATTTATAGGCTCTGATACCAAATTGATAGGATCTGGAACCAAAAGGTCGGCTACAGAATAATTTCTTAAGATCTGAATTTATTGTAGGAAGCAATCCGTGCAACCGTGGGAAAATATTT
>NW_027330526.1:0-1080 GCF_019914945.1 Typha latifolia | reverse complement strand
ATCTTCAGTTAAGACCAGTAGGAGATGAGCCTCTAATGAGTCTATGTACCACAATTAATTTGTCTAATTTATTAAATAAATTTGCTGGACTGTTTGAGGAGCCAAAGGGCCACCAAGGAGAACGACAGACCATCACATAGAGATTATGCCCAGGGTTGCACCGGTGAACGTGAGACCGTATCGGTATCCACATGTGCAAAAGGAAGTTATCTCCAAGATGGTAGTCGAGATGTTGGAACAAGGCCTCATACAACCAAATCATAGCTCTTACTCATTATCATTGGAGGAGACAGAGATCATAGAGCTAGTTCGTGTACTTGCTAGGCATTGACGATGTCATGGTACCATATTAGAGATGGATGTTTTAGTCGAGTGTCTTGGCAAGCCATCCGATGAGGTGACATGGGAGTTGAAAACGAGCATCTTAGAGCGTTTTCCCAACTTTACACCTTGAGGAGAAGGTGGGGGAAGCATGGTGGGCTGATACACCTAGTTAGAGTCTTTTCTATTGCATTAGTTGTTTATTTTTATTAAAATAATTTTTTTGTAGGTCGCGTTTGAATACGGAAGAGGGCACGTTCACTCGCCTTTGTGAACGCCTATATCAGGTTCCAAAAATAGAGAATATGAAATGTGCATTCGAACGCGTTCGGGCGCGTTCGAACGCCTACATCAGGTTCACATCAACAGAGAATGTCTTTTGTGCGTTTGAATTTGGTCGAGCGCATTCGATCACGGTTGGCGGGAGTCCACTAGAATTAGGGTTAATAATTATTATTTTGGTTTGTTGGCTAGCCTCTATAAAGGCGTGGTTGGCAGCCAAAATTATTATGCTTAATGAATATTGGTTTCTTGCCTCCTCTATCATCTCTCTAGTCTCTTTACCCTAATCTCCCTCCTCCCTCTTCACCAACCAGCCACCTCTACCTTTGGTAAGGTCTCATCTATCTTCTAATCTCCTTCATCTGTCGAGTCCTCCCTCTTCCTTGGGATCTCGACCACATCTTCCCCTTCGTCTTTATCCCTTAAACTACATCAACCATCCATCCTCATCTCTATTATCATCCATAACCTTATCAT
>NW_027330525.1:0-1558 GCF_019914945.1 Typha latifolia | reverse complement strand
TATCCTTCTAGTTCATAATTTAACTGTAAAATCTTGTTTGTATGTAATCATTTGCATGCACTACTGTTATAACAACTTTGATAAAGTTAAGCTGGTCGGCGTTAAAATTTTCTTTTGATAATTTTTATTTCTTTGCTGCCTTCAAAATTTTGCTACAAGAGAAATGACATTTTTCACTATGTTATTCAATAGTCAAACCTATCAACCTGATGCCCAAATTATATAGCTAACATATAAAGCTTGTCCAAATTTTGCTTTATCTTTTTTAAGTGTCAGCTGGCATTATAATCAAACATACCTCTTGTCTGATGGTTGCCAACAACATATTCCCACTTCTACACCTATTCCAAAATCAGAAGTGTAATAAGATTAAATTTTCATTTGCTTGAAAGAGTTTCTGTTATTCCTTCAATATTAGTTTTCATGTGCATTTCAGTTGGCATTCACTCTAGAGCAATCTGGTGTATGCCAGTATGGAAAGAATGAGTTAAATATTCTGATAGTAGAACGAAGAGTAGACATACAAACTTGTGTTTGGAAATCCTTTTGTATCACAAATATGGAATTTCTACTAAGTTTACTGCATATACTCTTTAGAATTATCTTCAACCAAGTATTCGTGTGTTGATATTCTTTGTCTAGTTGTATTCCTCCTTATTTGTCTTCTTTTGTTTGTTTTCAGATCAATGGATCTCTTGCCAGAAGGGCAATAAAGGATCTAATGGCAAGGGGTGCTATCCGGATGGTAGCTGCGCATTCCAGCCAGCAGATTTACACTAGAGCTACCAATACCTAGATACATACTGGAGCCGACGCCACCTCCAGTAGGTTTTCCAGGGTCATACTCTGGACGAGCTGTCTTGGCTGCTGATGTTTACCTATTACCCTAGCCGCTTCTAGTATATTTTCCAGGGTCATACTCGCCGTCTTGGCCGCTGATGTTTTACCTATTCCCCTAGTGGTAGCTAGTTATGGTTACTTACTTACTGCTTGTTTCACAAACCATTTGAAGATAATTTGTTCTTGCATCAGCTAAATCAATTTTTTTGGGAATTGACTTGGGCGTGTTGACGTAGCTGGAAGATGGTCATTTTGATTAGTTGAATGAAGAATTTTTGCACTGAAGTGATACTGAGTTGCACATAGAAAATGAGTATAGAATATGTTATCTACCACAAAGATATATCATTTGCATGCTAAAAATTCATAATTGCTTTGAATGCAAACTTTTATTCAGAGTACTACGAAGGCAAACTTTTAATGGTGGAAATCGTTGTAACCTTATCTAAAGAGTGATAACTACTGTAACTGCCTGGGTATTGTAACCCAGCCGCTACTTCCGTTATTTGATGATCCAAAATAAGGTGCGAGATAACATATACGAATTTACTGGTACCCTCTGTTCATGTTCTTCATATGAATACAATACTTATAAACTTCAGGATTAATTATAAACTTTTCTAGCAAAATGCATAAAGCTCTATATCTTAGCATTCACTGTTGCTGCAAGTTGGGTTATGCAAAAAAGAAATAATTTGCAGGTCCATCTAACTTTTTT
>NW_027330524.1:0-2218 GCF_019914945.1 Typha latifolia | reverse complement strand
TTTGGCATCTCCTAAGCAGCGAGGACGGCAAAAAGAGTGGGGGTGCAACACGAGGACTTCCTGTGGGGTCACCCATCCTAGTACTACTCGCCCAAGCACGCTTAACTCACGGAGTTCGATGGGATCCGGCATTAGTGCTAGTATGATCGCACCCGAAGGATTGACACCGCTAAACGCATTTGAGAGGAGAAGGAGGCTCGAGAGAGAGAGAGAGAGAGGAGTTCCCTCGAGGACGGGGACTTTGGCATCTCCTAAGCAATGAGGACGGCAAAAAGAGTGGGGGTGCAACACGAGGACTTCCTGTGGGGTCACCCATCCTAGTACTACTCTCGCCCAAGCACGCTTAACTCAAGCGGAGTTCTGATGGGATCCGTGCATTAGTGCTAGTATGATCGCACCCGAAGGATTGACACCGCTAAACGCATTTGAGAGGAGAAGGAGGCTCGAGAGAGAGAGAGAGGAGTTCCCTCGAGGACGGGGACTTTGGCATCTCCTGCAGCGAGGACGGCAAAAAGAGTGGGGGTGCAACACGAGGACTTCCTAGGGGGTCACCCATCCTAGTACTACTCTCGCCCAAGCACGCTTAACTGCGGAGTTCTGATGGGATCCGGTGCATTAGTGCTAGTATGATCGCACCCGAAGGATTGACACCGCTAAACGCATTTGAGAGGAGAAGGAGGCTCGAGAGAGAGAGAGAGAGAGGAGTTCCCTCGAGGACGGGGACTTTGGCATCTCCGGCAGCGAGGACGGCAAAAAGAGTGGGGGTGCAACACGAGGACTTCCTAGGGGGTCACCCATCCTAGTACTACTCTCGCCCAAGCACGCTTAACTCATGGAGTTCCGATGGGATCCGGCATTAGTGCTAGTATGATCGCGCACCCGAAGGATTGACACCGCTAAACGCATTTGAGAGGAGAAGGAGGCTCGAGAGAGAGAGAGAGAGAGGAGTTCCTCGAGGACGGGGACTTTGGCATCTCCTATAGCGAGGACGGCAAAAAGAGTGGGGGTGCAACACGAGGACTTCCTAGGGGGTCACCCATCCTAGTACTACTCTCGCCCAAGCACGCTTAACTGCGGAGTTCTGATGGGATCCGGTGCATTAGTGCTAGTATGATCGCACCCGAAGGATTGACACCGCTAAACGCATTTGAGAGGAGAAGGAGGCTCGAGAGAGAGAGAGAGAGAGGAGTTCCCTCGAGGACGGGGACTTTGGCATCTCCGGCAGCGAGGACGGCAAAAAGAGTGGGGGTGCAACACGAGGACTTCCTGGGGTGGGGTCACCCATCCTAGTACTACTCTCGCCCAAGCACGCTTAACTCAAGGAGTTCGATGGGATCCTATGCATTAGTGCTAGTATGATCGCACCCGAAGGATTGACACCGCTAAACGCATTTGAGAGGAGAAGGAGGCTCGAGAGAGAGAGAGAGAGAGAGTTCCTCGAGGACGGGGACTTTGGCATCTCCTAAGCAAATGGGACGGCAAAAAGAGTGGGGTGCAACACGAGGACTTCCTGGGGGTCACCCATCCTAGTACTACTCGCCCAAGCACGCTTAACTCGCGGAGTTCCGATGGGATCCTGCATTAGTGCTAGTATGATCGCACCCGAAGGATTGACACCGCTAAACGCATTTGAGAGGAGAAGGAGGCTCGAGAGAGAGAGAGAGAGAGAGAGTTCCCTCGAGGACGGGGACTTTGGCATCTCCGGCAGCAGAGGACGGCAAAAAGAGTGGGGGTGCAACACGAGGACTTCCTGTGGGGTCACCCATCCTAGTACTACTCGCCCAAGCACGCTTAACTCATGGAGTTCTGATGGGATCCGGCATTAGTGCTAGTATGATCGCACCCGAAGGATTGACACCGCTAAACGCATTTGAGGAGAAGGAGGCTCGAGAGAGAGAGAGAGAGAGAGTTCCTCGAGGACGGGGACTTTGGCATCTCCTAGCCGAGGACGGCAAAAAGAGGGGGTGCAACACGAGGACTTCCTGTGGGGTCACCCATCCTAGTACTACTCTCGCCCAAGCACGCTTAACTCGCGGAGTTCGATGGGATCCGGTGCATTAGTGCTAGTATGATCGCACCCGAAGGATTGACACCGCTAAACGCATTTGAGAGGAGAAGGAGGCTCGAGAGAGAGAGAGAGAGAGGAGTTCCCTCGAGGACGGGGACTTTGGCATCTCCTAAGAGCGAGGACGGCAAAAAGAGTGGGGTGCAACACGAG
>NW_027330523.1:0-6091 GCF_019914945.1 Typha latifolia | reverse complement strand
GAATACCATGATGTGCAATAACAGAAGTTGACTAATCAGAATGTACAGATTTAACGACACCTGACAAAGGCAGCAACTCTACCATAGGCTCATTCAACCACATCAAGTCGCTCTTCAAAGGAAACATGACTGCAGGTAACCTTATCCTTCTGAATTCTGACCTGAGAAGGCAGCAATGTGTTTCAATAACCTGATTACTTCAGTGGTATCGTTTACATAGTACTTGGCTTTGCTGGGCTTTTGGCCGACGGTGCATGCGAAGACATCAGGAAGTGTAGGAAGTAGGCTACTAGATGCTATATTATTAATGCTTTCAAACATGTCCTCATCAGATTGATCATCACCAATGCACATCACAAAATCTGGCGCTCTTCCATTACGAGCCAATGTCCTAATGAGCGTCTCCGAAGCAACCCCCTTACTGACACCCTGAGCATGATCTTTTATCTTGTTAGATTTTACTGGCAACAATAGGCAAGATATGACATAATAAGCACATTAAACAAATGCCACAGGGCAAGACAGCATACCTACCTGAGGTTTAACTTCCACAATATGCTGACCCCTTTTAACTACCACTGGCTCATTAGCAAGCACACTCTCAAGGTGATCCACTAATTCCTTAGCCTGGCAGGAACCAAAATCATGGTCTGCATACTGATGGTGCCATACCAGTGCACTCTCCTTTACTTCTATAGAGGAACCATCTGTTGTCTCAGTATATAATTTCAAAACAGGTTCTGCAATCCTCTTCCACCTAGAGTTAACAATGACTGAACTAGTTTCCCACTCAGATACTTTATTCCATCTATGAGAAGAAAATAAAACAATTTAGCTTAACATTCCAGGAAATTGCTAGAAGGTAGATCAGATGATAGAAAGATTGTAAAAGTGAGGGATACCTGATGAAATAGCCATGCTCAGCAGCAACACCAAGGGCCTGACACGAGGCAAACCACTCACCAAGAGAAGTCCGTCCCCGCCCGCTTACAATAAAGATGGTGCTCTTTGGATCGCTGCACAAGCTATTTAGTACAGAAATGATTTCTGCACTTGGAGTTTTATTAATAGATGCATCAGGCATGAGGGTGCCATCATAGTCCAGAAATATTGCCCTTCTGCTCGCTTTTTTGTAAGAGGAAACAATGTGATCTGCAGACAATTTTCTAAAACCAGGAGAAAGTGCAATAACTCTGAAACTTAGACCAAGCCCAATGGCCCAACACCTTCGGCTGTAGTGATCCTTGCATGCTCTCTTGAGATCTTGGGCAAAGCTGTGCGCCCAGTAAGCAACATGGTGGGAACTAACATAGCGATAATGCTTTTCATGACGCAATTGCCTCTCAGATTCTGTCAAATCAATTGCTTGATGTAAAGCATCAGTAACATCTTCAACACTCCAAGGATTAACTCTAAAAGCTCCACTAAGAGATGGGGAGCAACCTACAAACTCAGACACTATAATTGTGCTTGTATGAATAGACTGCCTATCGGTACCTCTACATCTATCAATCTCCTTATTTCCCTGCCTGCATACTATATACTCGTATGGAACTAAGTTCATGCCATCCCTAACAGCATTGACGATGCAACATTCAGCTGCTGTGTAGTAAGCAACTTTTTCATAGAAAGGTACAGATTTCTGGACAAGCACAACAGGGTTGTAACTAGCAACAGCATACTTAAGGTTGATTCTTTCAGCTACAGAAGTTGCTTCATCTTCTGCCTCCTTCACATCCTTCCCAGTACTTCTTGCTGGATTGACAATTTGCACGAGGACTATTTTTCCTCTCAACTTGGGATTTCTCTCCAATAGAAGCTCTAGTCCTAGCAGTTTAAGACTGATGCCTTTGAAGATATCCATGTCATCCACACTCAGCAGCAACATTCTCCCCTTGAATTGTTGCTCGATTTCTTGGACCTTGGTGACTGTATCAGGTAACTTTAGTACAGATTCAAGCCGGCCTAAGTGAACACCCACAGGAAGAATCTTGATGCTCACTGTGCGACCAAAGTACTCAAGACAAATATAACCACGTTTAGATTCATATTTCAGTCCTAACATCCTGCTGCAGCAAGAAAGAAAGTGACGAGCATAATCAAAAGTCTGAAAACCAATTAGGTCGGCGTTAAGCAATGCCTTTAGGATTACATCTCTAACTGGCAGAGTCCTAAAGATCTCTGAAGAGGGAAACGGACTATGGAGAAAGAAACCAAGCTTAATCAGGTTCAATCGTTTCCTTAGAAAAGTCGGAAGAAGCATGAGGTGATAATCATGAATCCATACGTAGTCATCATCTGAGTTTATTGCTTCCATAACCTTGTCAGCAAACATTTTATTAGCACAAACATAAGCTTGAAACAGAGAGCGATCGAAGAGGACACCTTTTTCAAGGCAATTGGGAAGCATGTAATGAAAAAGAGGCCACAACTTCTGCTTACAGAAGCCATGATAAAACTTCTTTTGGAGGTCAGATGAGAGAAACGTGGGTATGCACCTATGTTCCTTTAGGAGCTTCTGAGCAACTTCTTCTTGCTCACCAGGTTCTACATCAACCTTCAGATTACCAACATAAATTACTTCGCTGTCAGAAGAAAAGCCGTCCTTCAGTTGCAGCAGAAGTGAATCCTCATCCATTGTGAAAGACCATTGCCCAGTAATTTGATCCTTCAAACAATTCACTGGAAGGAAATTTGAAACAATTACTTTTCGATCCGGAGCAACTGGTGTCGAACCATTTGGATCCTCATCACTACATGTACCTCCATCAATGTCAGTTGCAATTCCAGGAACAGTCATTGCATGGGGAAGTGGCTTAACAGCACAGTTGAAATCAGATACATTGTCAGAACACATATCAAGTACCTATGAGTCCACCAAATCCTATAGAAAAATCCTTTCAGAGAAAAATATATATTTCTATATCTCAAACCTCATCCGACCTTACTTCTTTAAATTGGAATCCTGCAAAAACAGAACGAATGAAGATATTAGAGACTGAAGATCTCAATCTGAGTTTTACCTCATCTTAAGCACGAGGGAAAGAGGAAAAAGAAAACTTAATTTATCATGTGATCTACCACAGATGCAGAAGCATCCATGAATATGTTTAAGTAATAGTTTGTTCTTTTCAGAATATGCAAGTAATATTGATAACAAATTGGACAAGTAATAACTTAGTGTCTCAACCCATCTTTCCAACAACCAAACATGATTCAAGCGCTTAAAAGATGAAAATTTTTCCTCAGACGAAGAAAGAAGAACAATTTGTAAAGTTGTGATTCTGAAATCACAGTACAGGAAACTCAATACCTACAAATTTATGTCGAGTGGAAACTAACACAAAAGCTCCAAGTTTCCAATAAGTAGAGAATAGGAGGTAAGCATATACGATGAATGGGCAAAAAATGAGATATGCATACTATTGCAAGAGAGAAACCTTCAACTAAACATGAATTTATTGAGATAATAGAATGAAAAGCAGTTTGGGAAAGCACATTACTAAGAAACTTACTTTCTATTATGGCCATTTAAACGTCGGTTACAACTTTCACGAGATTTGTCACATCCGACGAATCATAACTTGCAAGGAATACTGCCTATCTCTCTGTATGTAGTGTTTAACCCCTCTACTGCTCTTTCTTGCAAAATATAGTAAAGTCAAAAGAATCTATAAACTAAAGTAGTAATCCAATCTTTTCTGGTCCTTAAACAGTCACTAGCTAATCTTTTATGGCCAAGACCATAAAGAATTCCTCTTATGCAAGCCCTGCACCTCTCTTTACAAGATTACAGATATCAAATTAATGGATGTAACGCTTTATACAGCTTGCTCTACCCTGTCTACTCTCTCCGCAAGGGTGAACACTCATCTTAGACTCTAATGCTACCAAATACGGAGCAATCATAGCAAATCAAAACCCTTCTTTCGAGTCGCAAAATTTATTTAGGATTTAACATACATATCAAATCCTAGAACTTTCAATGAACAATTTCAACAAGTAGTCTAATATGACAAAGGAAAAGGAGAAAGAAAAAAAAAAGAACTTTAGAGTGAGCATCACAAAAATAAGGTGAAAAATCTAACTGAGCTTCTTTCAATAATAAGCAAGAATGGGAACCAAAACTACCAAGAAAAAAAATTATGGAAAAAAAAAAATAAACACCTCAAACCAAATGGAACGGAGAAGTCAGCAAGAACGAGCACTGACAGCAAAAGCTATACCTCAAGGGGCTGCTGAGACGAGAAGAGTAAGAAAAAAAAATTGAAGATTTGAGAAGAAGTCTTCTTCTCGTTTTCTTTTCTTCTTTTTTTTTTTTTGCAAAGGGATTCGGAAAATGCTTGGAGATTTGCGTCTTTTGAACTTCGCGGCTTCTCTCTTCGTTCTCTCTTTTGACTCTTTTTCTATATATTTGAAGCGACTAGCGACGCGTCAGCTCTGAGGGTTAAATTAGTGGATAACTCGTCTTAAGATGACGTGGTAGATAGTGAAGTCATTATTCTGCAGTCGAATAATTTACCATTTTGGGGTTTGGGGGGGAGGGGATGGTGTTCCGTTATGACAGCTGGAACACGCTTCCGTCGTCCCCCCTCCTTTAAACCGCGACGACTCGAGCGTGACAGCAACTGCACGCGGCTGCCCGACCACGCTGGCGTCCATCCGGATAAGGTCCGCTTATCCTTTGCCCTTCTCTCCTACGTTATTTACGACCATGCCATTCTCTACTTCACGCGGATTAGGACGGCTTAATAAATAAAATTAGAGATAGCAAAGTGGCATTAGGATAGCATATTTGACTAATAAAATTATTTCGCTCGCATTTGTCTACTAGTGGGGCACTAATTTAGGTCCATGGAATTTTTCACAAGGGTCCCACTTGAGTATTACAACCACAAATAAAACGGACTTATCCTAATCCTGATAAGAAGTATCTTCCATGAGCACAAATTTTAATATTTCTTTTTTTTTTTACTTCGGATAAGCTCATTACATGATAAGATAAACAACAAAACTATATACTTTTAAGCCTAAGAAGATCTTTAGCTATTTGGTTTGAGAGTAAGCTCCAAACTTTATTAGTTAGTCTCATTTTTAAATTTAATTTTAAACTTAATTATATATGAAAAAGATAAAAATATGTTTGGTTATTGAATAAGTTTAGATGTCCCTGAACCAATTCAGAGGGTCTCTGTACTCAAAGCAAATGTGATTTTAAGGTCTTATTTGCTTTGAGTTTAGAGACCCTATTTTAAACGGAAGAAGATTTTAAGGTCTTGTTTACTTTTAGTTTAGGGACCCCTCTCTAAATGATTCAGACTCATAAACTGATTCAGTAACTGAATATATTCTTATCTTTTTTTTATATCTAATTAAGTTTAATCTCTAAAAATTTAAGATTAAAAAATATGACTAACTCAACCTTAAATCAAACAAAAAGCCATTAATTGAATTAGAACAAGATTGAGGTTTCTAATGGATGGCAATATGGCATGTCATGTCCTTCTATGAGAGAAGTACGTGTCACATTGACTCGGTAACATTACTCGATATAAATAAAACTGGAAAAGGGGAGAAGCCTGGATATTATATCTGATAGTGTTGTCAGCCAAGTGGACTGAAAGCTTTGAATATAAAGTGAAAGGGGTTTGTTTCAATCGAGGAATAAATGTTGGATCCTTATCCTGTATAGTTTTCAAGCGCACAATGTCCTAAGTTTGTTTGTCATTCTCAACAAGGTTATATTATTTGGAAGATGATGTATATTATCATTCTTATTTAGAAGAGATTGATTTTAAGCTTCTTCATTTTTATGACCTCTTGAATGCAAGAAGCAAACTTACCAGTACTCAGGCTGCATTGATGAGAGCCTTTATGCAGAGATGTCACCTAGTCTACCAACTAATGGGTCCATCCTGGTCCAAAACAAGTAAGTCTCATCTGGAGACCTGACATCTGAAAGTTAGGCAAGACAGAGTCCTTCTCATGACAAGTATAAATAGAAGAATCTATGAGAAGCAGAAAAAAACAAAACAAAAAAAAATTAAGTTCAGATAACTTTTGTACCACCTTGGCTTGCAAATTGTCTACC
>NW_027330522.1:0-7000 GCF_019914945.1 Typha latifolia | reverse complement strand
AGAAGCATTCATCCAGATTGCTTTGTAAATGCGCTGATGACTTCGTATATTCTTCCTTTTGTATACCTACGTAAACGAAGACAAAGCTTTATTATTATTTGAATTACTAGTGTATCCAACACCATACCTGTCTTTTCCGTAGATCCGAGCCTTTAGGATCTCGCAAGTTTGTTCTTCCTTTTTAGAAATATCACTTCCTTATTCAGTCGCTCTAGTTCAATTTCATCAGCCTTCATTTTATTTTTTGCATTGTCAAGTTGTTCAGAAAGGTCTTTGACACATTCAAGTTCCAATTTATACTTCTTCTCAAATTGAATTCTTTCAAGTTCGATTACCTTGAGTTGTTGATGTAGTCTAAGATTGTTTTTCTTGAGTTTAAACGACTACAGGTACAGGTCATTATATGCCTTTTGTATTTCAGATTCATCTTCTTCAACTGGTAACATATCCTGATCATCTGTACTATCAGTATCAATAACGGAATCAATATTGAGTAGAGAAGAGGCAAAAGCAATAAAGTTTTCTTCGTCTTTTCCAGAATCATCATCAGATTCATCTGAGTCATCCCAAGTAACTTTCATAGCTTTACCCTTTTTCTTAAGGAGATTAGGGCATTCTTGTGCTATGTGTCCAAAACCAGAATATTCAAAACATCGAACTTTATTCTCAGAATTCTTATTTTTCTGTTTGACACCGTTGTTGCTCACACATGTGTTCGAACTCGCAGTATTCTTTTTTTTTCACAAATGCTTTGCTTTTCTTAAGTTTTTCAGCATTCAATTTGTTTGGCTTCCGAAAGAATTTATTGAACTTTTTGACGAACATGGCCAACATCTCAACATCTAAATCACATTCATCATCAGACTCCTCTATACTTTGTTCAACTAGGGCAATCCCTTTGACTTCCTGCTTTGAAAGGCTGGACTCAAATGTTTATAGATTTCCTATTAATTGTTCAACTTTCATAGAATCAATGTCCTTACTTTCCTCCATAGTTGTAACTTTCGCCTGAAATCTCTTTGGAAGAGACCTAAGGATCTTACGGACAATTTTATTTTCAGGAATTTTCTCTCCTAGGTTGAAACTAGAGTTGACTGTATCACTCAGCTTTGCATAAAACTCATCAAATGTCTCATTCTCCTCCATACGTAGAGTTTCAAAACTAATAGTCAACCTTTGAAGTTTAGAAAGTTTTACAGCCATAGTTCCTTCGTGAGTAGTTTCTAAGATCGTCCAAGCTTCTTTTACTATCTCACAAGTAGAGATTCTTCTAAATTCTTCTGAGGAAACACAACTAAAAATTGCATTTATTACCTTGCTATTCCATCCAACTTTTTCATATTCTGACCTATCCCATAACTCTATCGGCTTATCAGCAAGTTTATCATCCGCCATGTACATTGGTGGACTCCAACCGTTCACAATGGCAAACCATACTCGTTCATCTATAGACTTCAAGTAAGCTCTCATCCTAGCTTTCCAATATCTATAATTTGATCCATCTAGGATAGGAGGTCTAATAGATGATGGTCCATCTCTATGAAAATCCATGTCTATCTGATCTCTCTCAAAGGTGAGAGAACCTGCTCTGATACCAATTGAAAAAACCCTAGACACAAGTATATATCTAAATACTAGGCAATGATATCACTCGTTCGCTTAAGTAAAAGTCCGTAGAAATATTAAGAATGAAAGCAAGAGATGAACGATAAGATTTTAACGTGAAAACTCAAACGGGAAAAACCGCGGATCCAAACTCGGATCAAAACTAATCACTAGAATAGTAGCAAGCACAAGACTGACTCACAAAACAACCCGTCGATCCAAACGACTTTGTTCCTCTCGCCTTGCTCGCTAGAACCCACGATTCACCGCTCGTGATTGAAGTCCAACCTCGCAACCTCGAGATTGATCTTTTGTCTAGATAGCCCTTAAGACGAAAGATTAGGTTTTGTAGATGAGTGGAACCTTGTTAGTTGAAGAACCGATGTAGCCTCAAGAAGTCTCCTTCAATAATGCTTCTTCAACCACCCTCAAGATAGGGCATCACAATCCTTATATATGATCTCCAAGATAGAGCCAAATCTAAGTCTTATCCGTACTCACGAAAGTCCAATTTTATCAAACTTCGTTGGTGCATTCAAACGTGGCCCGGGTGCGTTTGACTTGAACTCAGGTGCGTTCGAACGGGCCCGAGTGCGTTCGAACGCGACAACTTGAATTCTTCAAGTTGCGTTCGAACGCGTTTGTGAACGCAGCTCTTTGCCGTGTGAACGCAGCTCAGCGTTGAACGCGCTTGTGAACGCGCTCTCTATCTCGTGTGAACGCAGCACTGCGCTTCAACGCGCGTGAAAGCGGCTCTCACCCGTGTGAACGCAGCACTCGCGTTCGAACGCGCTTGTGAATGCGACTCTCCTCAGAACACAAGCACTCAAGTTCAATGCGTTTGTGAACGCGCATGAACTCGACGGCTTTTCTCTAATAATCTTGCAATTTCTCAAACCAGAGATATTCTAGACTTGTGTAAAGCTCATATACATAAAAAAAATACACTTAGAATATTTTGTACACAATTGCCAACAAATAAAAACCTAACACATTATGCTCATGGAACATGGAGGACAATCATGGGAAGAGCATGGACAAACTGAAAAAGATGCACAATTGGTGAAGCAACTACATAAGGTTTGGAAACCACCATAGACACCTTGAGGACAAGGTGGTCAGAAGCCTAGTGGATTGATGCGAACTGAGTTAGATCAGATCACATCAAAGAGAGATTGGGCTCATTGGATTGAGTCTAATTATCTTATTTGATTTAGTTAGAGTCTTAGTAGGTTGGAATTTTATTTAATTAGCTAAATCCAACTCTGCACAGTTTTGAAAAAAATATTTGTAGAATATTTTACAGATATCCAAATAATAAAAAAACAAGTTGTGTAAGATCTCTAACCTTCAGATCTACAACTTTGGTATTCATGACTTCTCCATATCCAGAATCTATCTGCAGCGAAATGAAGGGTTAATCCGAGAAGATAAGTGGCAAAACGAAGGGTTAATCCAAGAAGATAGAGAAGACTAGTTTAGTTGGTTTATTAGGTTTTTAATTTAGTTATTTGGGTTCCTAGAGTGAGCCTCTATAAATATGTGGAGAAAACCCTAATTGGAAAAAAGAAAAAAAAATCTTGGATAATTGAATTGGCTTTGGCCTTTATCTCTTTCTCTACTTGTCTCTAGCCATTGGCGCCCTCTTCCACCTCCCTTCTTCTACCACCCAAGTCTTTGATCAACCTTTTCCAGCTTCTAACCCCCCACCCCCACCCCCCCTCTTCTACAATAACTTCTCCCCCTTCACACCAAGGAGTAAACCTAATATCTATCTAGCCATTGGAGGGTTATTAAGCTAGGATCTAATTGATCTTCAGCTACTATTTGGTCGATATCTTGAGATCTAATTGTCCAAATCCCGTGATCTTAAATTCATTGGAAAGCCTCTCCAAGAGCAACAACATATCCAAAATTCAGGAGGATCCGTGGATTAGATTGTTCGTAGATCCCTTCGAAAGTTACGAGTTTCGTTGAGTCCAGAATGGTTGCGGATCAGATTAGTTCAGTTCGTAACAAAACGAGAACCAAAAGGATCTGCCAAATGCTTACTATAGTAGGCTCCCATTTTTTGTCATAAACTGATAAATAATATAATCACTATAAGGAGAAAATAGTAAAATATGATAGCAAATGTCACTCAGAATTTTATTTGATTTATATAATCATTCAAGGACTCATGCTTCCCTCAAAATTATAGTCTATTTTACACGCTTTTCATCCAAAAATTCTAGAAACGCATAAAACTATTCTAAGTCTCAAATCAAAATTCTAAGTATTCAAAATAAAAATAATTCACAAATCAAAAGATTTAATATTTGAGTTCACATATCATATTCAAGTAGTTTTGGTCGATAGACTCAAGAATTTCAAATTGGCTTATGAAAAAAAGTCAAGCTCATTATAAAGTCAAGATGTAATAGATGAACAAATATTTTTATCAATTATAGACTAAACGATTTGGTCATCCAAAAAATATAATTATTGTATTTTAATAATTCGCTCTAGTAAAACATGAAAATATTAAGCAATTCTAAGACATCAAACATCAAAATGAGACATTAAACTAAAGTTGAACCAAACATAGTTAACAATCTCATGTTTCAATTCAAAAATATATTTTTTTTCATTTTCTTTACTTATTTTTTTATATCAAATAACTATTTTGGTGCAATCACAACTTTCACACACGAGTTAGGTAGCCCTTTTCTTGCAATACACTATATTGAAAATATAGATGAGGTATGAATGATACAGAGGTGTATTTATAAGATGACTTTTACACTAATCATGTAATAGTCATTGTTCTTTTTAACAAGAAGAAATATTGAGAGGGTGAAATTAAGTCAAAATGCTAAATAATAAATATCAACATAATGAGTAAGATATCTAAAGAACATTCTATGAGATGATGCTCACACAAAATAGGAATCACAATAACTAAAATGGATGAGCATAAAATGATAAATTATATTTAAAAGTAAACAAAATAATTAGAGATAATATATTAAATCTAATACAAGTGACTATGACTTCAACAATAACTCTATAAGAAGACGACTTCATATCATAAGAGTCACTCTAATTCAATAAGAGCATCAAAAATTTAATTTTCCAATTATTTTGTTTTTAAATAAAGCAAACTATAATCAAAAGCAAAAATGAAAATGAGAAACTCAAAATAATTAAACACCAAAATAAATCCTAAAATACACAAATGATCAACATGAAATACACAACATGAAATACTAAGGAAAGCAAAATGTAAAGTATCTCAGAGTACCAAGAAATCTTATGACATAGGATATGTGCAAAAAAAGAAGGTAAAGTCTAAACATTAAAACTCTTAGTAAAGCAAAAAATAATAGATTTATTCTTATTTGTCATCATTGTGTAGTTAAAAGGACACATTAGGACACATTATAATTTTTGCCAAATACGCAAGCATATTTTTTATTATGGGTTAAAAACTAAATAAGTTTGGAATAGGAAAAAGATCTTTGACACCCCTTTAATGTGGTGCTATTGACTGATCCCTTAGTGAGATATGCTAACTAGGGAGAGTTTAGTTATTTATTATATTCCCTAGCTATATATATATATATATATATATATATATATATATCTTATTTTTTAGTTTTAGATTTTTATTTTGGATTGGTTGATCATTTGTGTATTTTAGGATTTATTTTGCAGAAAATACATCTAACATGAAATACACAAATCTAACATTAAAATCATTCTTTTGATACTCTCAAATACAAAAATAGTTTTAATGTTAGATGAATTTTCTGCAAAACCAATACCTTATTTATCTTTGCCCCTAATTTGGGCATCCAAAATTTCATCAATTTTTGTTTTTCCTTTAAAAAAATCACTTCTTTTGTAAGAAGTTCTCGTTCTAGTTCTCCTTCTTTTAGTTTCTCATTTAGTTCATTTAGTTGATTCATTATCTTGACTAAATGTTCATGCTCTTCTTTGTATTTGTCTTTAAACTTTTCCTTTTCAAATTCAGCTCCTTTCAACTTGGTTAAGAGTTTTACATTTATCCTTTTCAGTTTATATGACTCTTGATATAACTCATTGTATGCTTGTTGTAATTCTAAATCATTTTTAGAATCTGTCATATTTGGATCCTATTCATCTATACTTAAAGAATCATTAGAAAGTTCTAGATATAACGAAGTAGTGAAAGTAATATAAACTTTTTTTTTTTTGGATTGAGAGTTGTCATGATCAGAATCATCCCAAGTGACCTGCAAAGTCTTGCCCTTTTTTTAAGGCAAGTTGGGCATTCATGAGCAAAGTGACCATACCCTTGGCATTTATAATAAGAATTTAGAACTAGAATTAACAAAAGGTTCACAAGAATTTAGAACAAGGATTAACAGAGGATTCACAAGAATATATGTTCTTCTCTATGGCTTTGCTTGTTACCGTGGCTTTTCGATTTCCTTGAAAGTTTCTTAAATTTTTTCATGAAAAGATCCATGACATTAGGGTCTAATCCTTATTAGACTCCTCATCTTCATATCTAATCGTTGTTAAGGCAAGACCTTCAGATTTTCAAGATTTCTGATGAGAAGACTCAAAGATCAAGTTGCCTACTAGTTATTCTACTTTCATTGAGTCTATCTCCTTACTTTCTTTAATAGCAATGACTTTGGTTTGAAAACTTTTAGGCAAGGATCTAAGAATTTTTCTGACAATTCTATTTTTAGGAATTTCTTCGCCTAAATTAAAACTTGAATTCACAATATCGCTGAGCTTTGCATAAAATTCATAAAAAGACTCATTCTCCTTCATATGGAGGGCTTCAAAGTTTGTTGTAGCTTAGATATCTTGACTACAAATGTCCCCTTATGAGTAGTCTCAAGAATATCCCATGCATTCTTAGATATTTCGCAAGTAGAAATCTGACAAAATTCATTCGATGAAGCACAACTAAAAATAAAATTTATAATCTTGCTATTCTAGCGAATTTTCTCATAGTCTGATTTCTCTCAAGACTCAACAGATTTTTCGACAAGCTTGTTGTCTACTAAGTGCATTAATGCACTCTAAACTTTTACTATGACAATCAAACGCTTTCATCTATTGACTTCATAAAGGCTCTCATCCTTTTCTTCCAATAGCCATAACTCTCTCTATCAAGAATTAAAGATATAGTTAAGAACTGTCCATCTCTATGAAAATCCATGCTTACTGGATTTTTCGTTAAAATAAGATAGCCTGCATTGATACCAATTGAAAACACTAGATACGCGTATGTATCTAAACTCAACATGATTCTCAACCCTTGCTAAAGTAAAGGATGCGGAATAATAATAAAAGAATAAAGCAAAGATGGACACCAAGATTTTAACGTAGAAAAATCCCAAGGGGTAAAAAAATC
>NW_027330520.1:5000-8272 GCF_019914945.1 Typha latifolia | reverse complement strand
TGTTCCTTCGTAATGTTTGAACGTTTTGAGGTTGGGAGGCTTTCCTCCGGTACTTCCGCAATGTGCTAGTCCGCGCTAATACAAGTACTAGTTAAATTGAGTCTCTAAATTTTTTTAAAATATATATATGTATATATATATATTAAAATTTATGTTAAAATCATAAGTAATATATATTAAGTTTTAAATATGTTTGTATATACACTGTAAATTTATAAAAGTAGACTACAATTTTACGTTAAAATTTTAAAAAGATAATAGCTTTGGAATGCACCTATTGATTAATTTGCATCTCACTCGGTGAGTTTAGAGTTTCATATTTTTGCCGTTTGTTTCGGGTTATGAGAGTTGGGCTATTTCCGGGGTTCGAGTTTAGATTTGGGGGTTTTGAATTTAGGGTTTAGGGTTTAGGGTTTAGGGTTTAGGGTTTAGGGTTTAGGGTTAGGGTTTAGGGTTTAGGGTTTAGGGTTTAGGGTTTAGGGTTTAGGGTTTAGGGTTTAGGGTTTAGGGTTTAGGGTTTAGGGTTTAGGGTTTAGGGTTTAGGGTTTAGGGTTTAGGGTTTAGGGTTTAGGGTTTAGGGTTTAGGGTTTAGGGTTTAGGGTTTAGGGTTTAGGGTTTAGGGTTTAGGGTTTAGGGTTTAGGGTTAGGGTTTAGGGTTTAGGGTTTAGGGTTTAGGGTTTAGGGTTTAGGGTTTAGGGTTTAGGGTTTAGGGTTTAGGGTTTAGGGTTTAGGGTTTAGGGTTTTAGGGTTTAGGGTTTAGGGTTTAGGGTTTAGGGTTTAGGGTTTAGGGTTTAGGGTTTAGGGTTTTTAGGGTTTAGGGTTTAGGGTTTAGGGTTTAGGGTTTAGGGTTTAGGGTTTAGGGTTTAGGGTTTAGGGTTTAGGGTTTAGGGTTTAGGGTTTAGGGTTTAGGGTTTAGGGTTTAGGGTTTAGGGTTTAGGGTTTAGGGTTTAGGGTTTAGGGTTTAGGGTTTAGGGTTTAGGGTTTAGGGTTTAGGGTTTAGGGTTTAGGGTTTAGGGTTTAGGGTTTAGGGTTTAGGGTTTAGGGTTTAGGGTTTAGGGTTTAGGGTTTAGGGTTTAGGGTTTAGGGTTTAGGGTTTAGGGTTTAGGGTTTAGGGTTTAGGGTTTAGGGTTTAGGGTTTAGGGTTTAGGGTTTAGGGTTTAGGGTTTAGGGTTTAGGGTTTAGGGTTTAGGGTTTAGGGTTTAGGGTTTAGGGTTTAGGGTTTAGGGTTTAGGGTTTAGGGTTTAGGGTTTAGGGTTTAGGGTTTAGGGTTTAGGGTTTAGGGTTTAGGGTTTAGGGTTTAGGGTTTAGGGTTTAGGGTTTAGGGTTTAGGGTTTAGGGTTTAGGGTTTAGGGTTTAGGGTTTAGGGTTTAGGGTTTAGGGTTTAGGGTTTAGGGTTTAGGGTTTAGGGTTTAGGGTTTAGGGTTTAGGGTTTAGGGTTTAGGGTTTAGGGTTTAGGGTTTAGGGTTTAGGGTTTAGGGTTTAGGGTTTAGGGTTTAGGGTTTAGGGTTTAGGGTTTAGGGTTTAGGGTTTAGGGTTTAGGGTTTAGGGTTTAGGGTTTAGGGTTTAGGGTTTAGGGTTTAGGGTTTAGGGTTTAGGGTTTAGGGTTTAGGGTTTAGGGTTTAGGGTTTAGGGTTTAGGGTTTAGGGTTTAGGGTTTAGGGTTTAGGGTTTAGGGTTTAGGGTTTAGGGTTTAGGGTTTAGGGTTTAGGGTTTAGGGTTTAGGGTTTAGGGTTTAGGGTTTAGGGTTTAGGGTTTAGGGTTTAGGGTTTAGGGTTTAGGGTTTAGGGTTTAGGGTTTAGGGTTTAGGGTTTAGGGTTTAGGGTTTAGGGTTTAGGGTTTAGGGTTTAGGGTTTAGGGTTTAGGGTTTAGGGTTTAGGGTTTAGGGTTTAGGGTTTAGGGTTTAGGGTTTAGGGTTTAGGGTTTAGGGTTTAGGGTTTAGGGTTTAGGGTTTAGGGTTTAGGGTTTAGGGTTTAGGGTTTAGGGTTTAGGGTTTAGGGTTTAGGGTTTAGGGTTTAGGGTTTAGGGTTTAGGGTTTAGGGTTTAGGGTTTAGGGTTTAGGGTTTAGGGTTTAGGGTTTAGGGTTTAGGGTTTAGGGTTTAGGGTTTAGGGTTTAGGGTTTAGGGTTTAGGGTTTAGGGTTTAGGGTTTAGGGTTTAGGGTTTAGGGTTTAGGGTTTAGGGTTTAGGGTTTAGGGTTTAGGGTTTAGGGTTTAGGGTTTAGGGTTTAGGGTTTAGGGTTTAGGGTTTAGGGTTTAGGGTTTAGGGTTTAGGGTTTAGGGTTTAGGGTTTAGGGTTTAGGGTTTAGGGTTTAGGGTTTAGGGTTTAGGGTTTAGGGTTTAGGGTTTAGGGTTTAGGGTTTAGGGTTTAGGGTTTAGGGTTTAGGGTTTAGGGTTTAGGGTTTAGGGTTTAGGGTTTAGGGTTTAGGGTTTAGGGTTTAGGGTTTAGGGTTTAGGGTTTAGGGTTTAGGGTTTAGGGTTTAGGGTTTAGGGTTTAGGGTTTAGGGTTTAGGGTTTAGGGTTTAGGGTTTAGGGTTTAGGGTTTAGGGTTTAGGGTTTAGGGTTTAGGGTTTAGGGTTTAGGGTTTAGGGTTTAGGGTTTAGGGTTTAGGGTTTAGGGTTTAGGGTTTAGGGTTTAGGGTTTAGGGTTTAGGGTTTAGGGTTTAGGGTTTAGGGTTTAGGGTTTAGGGTTTAGGGTTTAGGGTTTAGGGTTTAGGGTTTAGGGTTTAGGGTTTAGGGTTTAGGGTTTAGGGTTTAGGGTTTAGGGTTTAGGGTTTAGGGTTTAGGGTTTAGGGTTTAGGGTTTAGGGTTTAGGGTTTAGGGTTTAGGGTTTAGGGTTTAGGGTTTAGGGTTTAGGGTTTAGGGTTTAGGGTTTAGGGTTTAGGGTTTAGGGTTTAGGGTTTAGGGTTTAGGGTTTAGGGTTTAGGGTTTAGGGTTTAGGGTTTAGGGTTTAGGGTTTAGGGTTTAGGGTTTAGGGTTTAGGGTTTAGGGTTTAGGGTTTAGGGTTTAGGGTTTAGGGTTTAGGGTTTAGGGTTTAGGGTTTAGGGTTTAGGGTTTAGGGTTTAGGGTTTAGGGTTTAGGGTTTAGGGTTTAGGGTTTAGGGTTTAGGGTTTAGGGTTTAGGGTTTAGGGTTTAGGGTTTAGGGTTTAGGGTTTAGGGTTTAGGGTTTAGGGTTTAGGGTTTAGGGTTTAGGGTTTAGGGTTTAGGGTTTAGGGTTTAGGGTTTAGGGTTTAGGGTTTAGGGTTTAGGGTTTAGGGTTTAGGGTTTAGGGTTTAGGGTT
>NW_027330519.1:7500-8988 GCF_019914945.1 Typha latifolia | reverse complement strand
GTAACTTTTGTGACAAAAAGATGCTGGTAGTAATAAATGATTGCTCTTTCTATCGAATATATTTACATAATATGTAAAATAACTATGAATTACTTCTACGAATTACTCCAGCATTTTTTTCTAAAAAAGTACTATTATGTTAATTTTGCCTCAAGAAGACCCAGATAATAATAAATATTTATTAACTAATACGGGTAAGACAATGAATTACGTAAATTGATTATAATATACATCGGTATAAACTAGGAACTAACTAACTATAAAATTAGCAACGAATTGAAGAATAAAAGTTTTCTCAACATGGGGAAAAGAACTTGCTAATTCCTTTTTTAATACAGTTGAAGGTTGGATGAACTGCATTGCTGATATTGACCCCAAGTTCTCATCTTTAGACAAGTGTTCAATAACTACGAATTAGGTAATACAACTACGAAATTAACAAAAATACAAGTGTTCAATAATTATCAATTACATCATAAACATATGAAAAATGCAAAAATACAAATGTCGAAGTACCATACATTAATTAATAATAGAAAATTATGTTAAAAAAAACAAACCAATATATTGACAATTTCAATAATTGTTAATTATTTGCCTAATAGAGATGGAAAAATTACGAAATTGATAAATTAATGGCTATTTAAAAGAGCAAAGACAAGGAAATCTCTAAACATTTCATCCAAACTTTACCATTCATTTTTAAAAGGTGAAATCATCATCATAAATTTTGAGGAAGTCTAGGGTTCGAGGTTCAGGGTTGAGGGTTTGAGGTTTACGGGTTAGTGTTTTAGGGTCTAGGGGATTACGGGTTTAGGGTTACGGGTTACGGGTTACGGGATTAGGGTTACGGGTTTAGGGTTACGGGATTAGGGTTACGGGTTTAGGGGATTACGGGTTTAGGGTTTAAGGGTTTAGGGTTTAGGGTTTAGGGTTACGGGTTTAGGGTTTAGGGTTACGGGTTAGGGTTTAGGGTTACGGGTTTAGGGTTTAGGGTTTAGGGTTTAGGGTTTAGGGTTTAGGGTTTAGGGTTTAGGGTTTACGGGTTTAGGGTTTAGGGTTTAGGGTTTAGGGTTTAGGGTTTAGGGTTTAGGGTTTAGGGTTTAGGGTTTAGGGTTTAGGGTTTAGGGTTTAGGGTTTAGGGTTTAGGGTTTAGGGTTTAGGGTTTAGGGTTTAGGGTTTAGGGTTTAGGGTTTAGGGTTTAGGGTTTAGGGTTTAGGGTTTAGGGTTTAGGGTTTAGGGTTTAGGGTTTAGGGTTTAGGGTTTAGGGTTTAGGGTTTAGGGTTTAGGGTTTAGGGTTTAGGGTTTAGGGTTTTTAGGTTTAGGGTTTAGGGTTTAGGGTTTAGGGTTTAGGGTTTAGGGTTTAGGGTTTAGGGTTTAGGGTTTAGGGTTTAGGGTTTAGGGTTTAGGGTTTAGGGTTTAGGGTTTAGGGTTTAGGGTTGTAGGGTTAGGGTTTAGGGTTTAGGGTTTAGGGTTTAGGGTTTAGGG
>NW_027330518.1:5000-7500 GCF_019914945.1 Typha latifolia | reverse complement strand
AAACCCTAAACCCTAAACCCTAAACCCTAAACCCTAAACCCTAAACCCTAAACCCTAAACCCTAAACCCTAAACCCTAAACCCTAAACCCTAAACCCTAAACCCTAAACCCTAAACCCTAAACCCTAAACCCTAAACCCTAAACCCTAAACCCTAAACCCTAAACCCTAAACCCTAAACCCTAAACCCTAAACCCTAAACCCTAAACCCTAAACCCTAAACCCTAAACCCTAAACCCTAAACCCTAAACCCTAAACCCTAAACCCTAAACCCTAAACCCTAAACCCTAAACCCTAAACCCTAAACCCTAAACCCTAAACCCTAAACCCTAAACCCTAAACCCTAAACCCTAAACCCTAAACCCTAAACCCTAAACCCTAAACCCTAAACCCTAAACCCTAAACCCTAAACCCTAAACCCTAAACCCTAAACCCTAAACCCTAAACCCTAAACCCTAAACCCTAAACCCTAAACCCTAAACCCTAAACCCTAAACCCTAAACCCTAAACCCTAAACCCTAAACCCTAAACCCTAAACCCTAAACCCTAAACCCTAAACCCTAAACCCTAAACCCTAAACCCTAAACCCTAAACCCTAAACCCTAAACCCTAAACCCTAAACCCTAAACCCTAAACCCTAAACCCTAAACCCTAAACCCTAAACCCTAAACCCTAAACCCTAAACCCTAAACCCTAAACCCTAAACCCTAAACCCTAAACCCTAAACCCTAAACCCTAAACCCTAAACCCTAAACCCTAAACCCTAAACCCTAAACCCTAAACCCTAAACCCTAAACCCTAAACCCTAAACCCTAAACCCTAAACCCTAAACCCTAAACCCTAAACCCTAAACCCTAAACCCTAAACCCTAAACCCTAAACCCTAAACCCTAAACCCTAAACCCTAAACCCTAAACCCTAAACCCTAAACCCTAAACCCTAAACCCTAAACCCTAAACCCTAAACCCTAAACCCTAAACCCTAAACCCTAAACCCTAAACCCTAAACCCTAAACCCTAAACCCTAAACCCTAAACCCTAAACCCTAAACCCTAAACCCTAAACCCTAAACCCTAAACCCTAAACCCTAAACCCTAAACCCTAAACCCTAAACCCTAAACCCTAAACCCTAAACCCTAAACCCTAAACCCTAAACCCTAAACCCTAAACCCTAAACCCTAAACCCTAAACCCTAAACCCTAAACCCTAAACCCTAAACCCTAAACCCTAAACCCTAAACCCTAAACCCTAAACCCTAAACCCTAAACCCTAAACCCTAAACCCTAAACCCTAAACCCTAAACCCTAAACCCTAAACCCTAAACCCTAAACCCTAAACCCTAAACCCTAAACCCTAAACCCTAAACCCTAAACCCTAAACCCTAAACCCTAAACCCTAAACCCTAAACCCTAAACCCTAAACCCTAAACCCTAAACCCTAAACCCTAAACCCTAAACCCTAAACCCTAAACCCTAAACCCTAAACCCTAAACCCTAAACCCTAAACCCTAAACCCTAAACCCTAAACCCTAAACCCTAAACCCTAAACCCTAAACCCTAAACCCTAAACCCTAAACCCTAAACCCTAAACCCTAAACCCTAAACCCTAAACCCTAAACCCTAAACCCTAAACCCTAAACCCTAAACCCTAAACCCTAAACCCTAAACCCTAAACCCTAAACCCTAAACCCTAAACCCTAAACCCTAAACCCTAAACCCTAAACCCTAAACCCTAAACCCTAAACCCTAAACCCTAAACCCTAAACCCTAAACCCTAAACCCTAAACCCTAAACCCTAAACCCTAAACCCTAAACCCTAAACCCTAAACCCTAAACCCTAAACCCTAAACCCTAAACCCTAAACCCTAAACCCTAAACCCTAAACCCTAAACCCTAAACCCTAAACCCTAAACCCTAAACCCTAAACCCTAAACCCTAAACCCTAAACCCTAAACCCTAAACCCTAAACCCTAAACCCTAAACCCTAAACCCTAAACCCTAAACCCTAAACCCTAAACCCTAAACCCTAAACCCTAAACCCTAAACCCTAAACCCTAAACCCTAAACCCTAAACCCTAAACCCTAAACCCTAAACCCTAAACCCTAAACCCTAAACCCTAAACCCTAAACCCTAAACCCTAAACCCTAAACCCTAAACCCTAAACCCTAAACCCTAAACCCTAAACCCTAAACCCTAAACCCTAAACCCTAAACCCTAAACCCTAAACCCTAAACCCTAAACCCTAAACCCTAAACCCTAAACCCTAAACCCTAAACCCTAAACCCTAAACCCTAAACCCTAAACCCTAAACCCTAAACCCTAAACCCTAAACCCTAAACCCTAAACCCTAAACCCTAAACCCTAAACCCTAAACCCTAAACCCTAAACCCTAAACCCTAAACCCTAAACCCTAAACCCTAAACCCTAAACCCTAAACCCTAAACCCTAAACCCTAAACCCTAAACCCTAAACCCTAAACCCTAAACCCTAAACCCTAAACCCTA
>NW_027330516.1:7500-9721 GCF_019914945.1 Typha latifolia | reverse complement strand
AACCTAACCCTAAACCTAAACCTAAACCTAAACCTAAACCTAAACCCTAGAGGCACTGCTGCTGACCTGAAGCCTGAGCCACCAGGCCACTGAGCCTGGGCCTGGGCCTGGGCCTGGGCCTAGGCCTGGAGGCCTGAGCCTGGGCCTGGGCCTGGGCCTGGGCCTGGGCCTGGGCCTGGGCCTGGGCCTGGGCCCTGGGCCTGGGCCTGGGCCTGGGCCTGGGCCTGGGCCTGGGCCTAGGCCTAGGCCTAGGCCTGGGCCTGGGCCTGGGCCTGGGCCTGGGCCTGGGCCTGGGCCTGGGCCTGGGCCTGGGCCTGGGCCTGGGCCTGGGCCTGGGCCTGGGCCTGGGCCTGGGCCTGGGCCTGGGCCTGAGCCTGGGCCTGGGCCTGGGCCTGGGCCTGGGCCTAGGCCCTGGGCCTGGGCCTGGGCCTGGGCCTGGGCCTGGGCCTGGGCCTGGGCCTGGGCCTGGGCCTGGGCCTGGGCCTGGGCCTGGGCCTGGGCCTGGGCCTGGGCCTGGGCCTGGGCCTAGGCCTGGGCCTGGGCCTGGGCCTGGGCCCTGGAGCCTGGGCCTGGGCCTGGGCCTGGGCCTGGGCCTGGGCCCTGGGCCTAGGCCTGGGCCTGGGCCTGGGCCTGGGCCTGGGCCTGAGCCTGGGCCTGGGCCTGGGCCTGGGCCTGGGCCTGGGCCTGGGCCTGGGCCTGGGCCTGGGCCTGGGCCTGGGCCTGGGCCTGAGCCTGGGCCTAGGCCTGGGCCTGAGCCACTGGCCTGGGCCTGGGCCCTGGGCCTGGGCCCTGAGCCTGGGCCTGGGCCTGGGCCCTGGGCCTGGGCCTGGGCCTGGGCCTGGGCCTGGGCCTGGGCCTGGGCCCTGGGCCTGGGCCTGGGCCTGGGCCTGGGCCTGGGCCTGGGCCTGGGCCTGGGCCTGGGCCTGGGCCTGGGCCTGGGCCTGGGCCTGGCCCTGGGCCTAGGCCCTGGGCCCTGGGCCTGGGCCTGGGCCTGGGCCTGGGCCTGGGCCTGGGCCTGGGCCTGAGCCTGGGCCTGGGCCTGGGCCTGGGCCCTGGGCCTGGGCCTGGCCTGGGCCTGGGCCTGGGCCTGGGCCTGGGCCTGGGCCTGGGCCTAGGCCTGGGCCTGGGCCTGGGCCTGGGCCCTAGGCCTAGGCCTGGGCCTGGGCCTGGGCCTGGGCCTAGGCCTGGGCCCTGGGCCTGGGCCTGAGCCTGGGCCCTGAGCCTGGGCCTGGGCCTGGGCCTGGGCCTGGGCCTAGGCCTGGGCCTGGGCCTGGCCCTGGGCCTGGGCCTGGGCCTGAGCCTAGGCCTGAGCCTGGGCCTGGGCCACCTGGGCCTGGGCCTGGGCCTAGGCCTAGGCCTGGGCCTGGGCCTGGGCCTGAGCCTGGGCCTAGGCCTAGGCCTAGGCCTGAGCCCTGGGCCTGAGCCTGGGCCTGGGCCTGGGCCTGGGCCTGGGCCTGAGCCTGGGCCTGGGCCTGGGCCACTAGGCCTGGGCCTGGGCCTGGGCCTGGGCCCTGGGCCTGGGCCTGGGCCTGGGCCTGGGCCTGGGCCTGGGCCTGGCCCTGGGCCTGGGCCTGGGCCTGGGCCCTGGGCCTGGGCCTGGGCCTGGGCCTGGGCCTGGGCCTGGGCCTGGGCCCTGGGCCTGGGCCTGGGCCTGGGCCCTGGGCCTGGGCCTGGGCCTGGCCTGGGCCCTGGGCCTGGGCCTGGGCCTGGGCCTGGGCCTGAGCCTGGGCCTAGGCCTGGGCCTGGGCCTGGGCCTGGGCCCTGGGCCTGGGCCTGGGCCTGGGCCTGGGCCTGGGCCTGGGCCTGGGCCTAGGCCTAGGCCTGGGCCCTGGGCCTGGGCCCTGGGCCCTGGGCCTGGGCCTGGGCCTGGGCCTGGGCCTGGCCCTGGGCCTGAGCCTAGGCCTGGGCCTGGGCCTGGGCCTGGGCCTGGGCCTAGGCCTGGGCCTGGGCCTGGGCCTGGGCCTGGGCCTGGGCCTGGGCCTAGGCCTGAGCCTGGGCCCTGGGCCTGGGCCCTGAGCCTGGCCTGAGCCCTGGGCCTGAGGCCTGGGCCCTGGGCCTGGGCCCTGGGCCTGGGCCTAGGCCTGGGCCTGGGCCTGGGCCTGGGCCTGGGCCTGGGCCTGGGCCTGGGCCTGGGCCTGGGCCCTGCCTGGGCCTGGGCCTGAGCCTAGGCCCTAGGCCTGGGCCTGGGCCTGGGCCTGGGCCTGGGCCTGGGCCTGGGCCT
>NW_027330515.1:2500-7500 GCF_019914945.1 Typha latifolia | reverse complement strand
TTAGGGTTTAGGGTTTAGGGTTTAGGGTTTAGGGTTTAGGGTTTAGGGTTTAGGGTTTAGGGTTTAGGGTTTAGGGTTTAGGGTTTAGGGTTTAGGGTTTAGGGTTTAGGGTTTAGGGTTTAGGGTTTAGGGTTTAGGGTTTAGGGTTTAGGGTTTAGGGTTTAGGGTTTAGGGTTTAGGGTTTAGGGTTTAGGGTTTAGGGTTTAGGGTTTAGGGTTTAGGGTTTAGGGTTTAGGGTTTAGGGTTTAGGGTTTAGGGTTTAGGGTTTAGGGTTTAGGGTTTAGGGTTTAGGGTTTAGGGTTTAGGGTTTAGGGTTTAGGGTTTAGGGTTTAGGGTTTAGGGTTTAGGGTTTAGGGTTTAGGGTTTAGGGTTTAGGGTTTAGGGTTTAGGGTTTAGGGTTTAGGGTTTAGGGTTTAGGGTTTAGGGTTTAGGGTTTAGGGTTTAGGGTTTAGGGTTTAGGGTTTAGGGTTTAGGGTTTAGGGTTTAGGGTTTAGGGTTTAGGGTTTAGGGTTTAGGGTTTAGGGTTTAGGGTTTAGGGTTTAGGGTTTAGGGTTTAGGGTTTAGGGTTTAGGGTTTAGGGTTTAGGGTTTAGGGTTTAGGGTTTAGGGTTTAGGGTTTAGGGTTTAGGGTTTAGGGTTTAGGGTTTAGGGTTTAGGGTTTAGGGTTTAGGGTTTAGGGTTTAGGGTTTAGGGTTTAGGGTTTAGGGTTTAGGGTTTAGGGTTTAGGGTTTAGGGTTTAGGGTTTAGGGTTTAGGGTTTAGGGTTTAGGGTTTAGGGTTTAGGGTTTAGGGTTTAGGGTTTAGGGTTTAGGGTTTAGGGTTTAGGGTTTAGGGTTTAGGGTTTAGGGTTTAGGGTTTAGGGTTTAGGGTTTAGGGTTTAGGGTTTAGGGTTTAGGGTTTAGGGTTTAGGGTTTAGGGTTTAGGGTTTAGGGTTTAGGGTTTAGGGTTTAGGGTTTAGGGTTTAGGGTTTAGGGTTTAGGGTTTAGGGTTTAGGGTTTAGGGTTTAGGGTTTAGGGTTTAGGGTTTAGGGTTTAGGGTTTAGGGTTTAGGGTTTAGGGTTTAGGGTTTAGGGTTTAGGGTTTAGGGTTTAGGGTTTAGGGTTTAGGGTTTAGGGTTTAGGGTTTAGGGTTTAGGGTTTAGGGTTTAGGGTTTAGGGTTTAGGGTTTTTAGGGTTTAGGGTTTAGGGTTTAGGGTTTAGGGTTTAGGGTTTAGGGTTTAGGGTTTAGGGTTTAGGGTTTAGGGTTTAGGGTTTAGGGTTTAGGGTTTTAGGTTTAGGGTTTAGGGTTTAGGGTTTAGGGTTTAGGGTTTAGGGTTTAGGGTTTAGGGTTTAGGGTTTAGGGTTTAGGGTTTAGGGTTTAGGGTTTAGGGTTTAGGGTTTAGGGTTTAGGGTTTAGGGTTTAGGGTTTAGGGTTTAGGGTTTAGGGTTTAGGGTTTAGGGTTTAGGGTTTAGGGTTTAGGGTTTAGGGTTTAGGGTTTAGGGTTTAGGGTTTAGGGTTTAGGGTTTAGGGTTTAGGGTTTAGGGTTTAGGGTTTAGGGTTTAGGGTTTAGGGTTTAGGGTTTAGGGTTTAGGGTTTAGGGTTTAGGGTTTAGGGTTTAGGGTTTAGGGTTTAGGGTTTAGGGTTTAGGGTTTAGGGTTTAGGGTTTAGGGTTTAGGGTTTAGGGTTTAGGGTTTAGGGTTTAGGGTTTAGGGTTTAGGGTTTAGGGTTTAGGGTTTAGGGTTTAGGGTTTAGGGTTTAGGGTTTAGGGTTTAGGGTTTAGGGTTTAGGGTTTAGGGTTTAGGGTTTAGGGTTTAGGGTTTAGGGTTTAGGGTTTAGGGTTTAGGGTTTAGGGTTTAGGGTTTAGGGTTTAGGGTTTAGGGTTTAGGGTTTAGGGTTTAGGGTTTAGGGTTTAGGGTTTAGGGTTTAGGGTTTAGGGTTTAGGGTTTAGGGTTTAGGGTTTAGGGTTTAGGGTTTAGGGTTTAGGGTTTAGGGTTTAGGGTTTAGGGTTTAGGGTTTAGGGTTTAGGGTTTAGGGTTTAGGGTTTAGGGTTTAGGGTTTAGGGTTTAGGGTTTAGGGTTTAGGGTTTAGGGTTTAGGGTTTAGGGTTTAGGGTTTAGGGTTTAGGGTTTAGGGTTTAGGGTTTAGGGTTTAGGGTTTAGGGTTTAGGGTTTAGGGTTTAGGGTTTAGGGTTTAGGGTTTAGGGTTTAGGGTTTAGGGTTTAGGGTTTAGGGTTTAGGGTTTAGGGTTTAGGGTTTAGGGTTTAGGGTTTAGGGTTTAGGGTTTAGGGTTTAGGGTTTAGGGTTTAGGGTTTAGGGTTTAGGGTTTAGGGTTTAGGGTTTAGGGTTTAGGGTTTAGGGTTTAGGGTTTAGGGTTTAGGGTTTAGGGTTTAGGGTTTAGGGTTTAGGGTTTAGGGTTTAGGGTTTAGGGTTTAGGGTTTAGGGTTTAGGGTTTAGGGTTTAGGGTTTAGGGTTTAGGGTTTAGGGTTTAGGGTTTAGGGTTTAGGGTTTAGGGTTTAGGGTTTAGGGTTTAGGGTTTAGGGTTTAGGGTTTAGGGTTTAGGGTTTAGGGTTTAGGGTTTAGGGTTTAGGGTTTAGGGTTTAGGGTTTAGGGTTTAGGGTTTAGGGTTTAGGGTTTAGGGTTTAGGGTTTAGGGTTTAGGGTTTAGGGTTTAGGGTTTAGGGTTTAGGGTTTAGGGTTTAGGGTTTAGGGTTTAGGGTTTAGGGTTTAGGGTTTAGGGTTTAGGGTTTAGGGTTTAGGGTTTAGGGTTTAGGGTTTAGGGTTTAGGGTTTAGGGTTTAGGGTTTAGGGTTTAGGGTTTAGGGTTTAGGGTTTAGGGTTTAGGGTTTAGGGTTTAGGGTTTAGGGTTTAGGGTTTAGGGTTTAGGGTTTAGGGTTTAGGGTTTAGGGTTTAGGGTTTAGGGTTTAGGGTTTAGGGTTTAGGGTTTAGGGTTTAGGGTTTAGGGTTTAGGGTTTAGGGTTTAGGGTTTAGGGTTTAGGGTTTAGGGTTTAGGGTTTAGGGTTTAGGGTTTAGGGTTTAGGGTTTAGGGTTTAGGGTTTAGGGTTTAGGGTTTAGGGTTTAGGGTTTAGGGTTTAGGGTTTAGGGTTTAGGGTTTAGGGTTTAGGGTTTAGGGTTTAGGGTTTAGGGTTTAGGGTTTAGGGTTTAGGGTTTAGGGTTTAGGGTTTAGGGTTTAGGGTTTAGGGTTTAGGGTTTAGGGTTTAGGGTTTAGGGTTTAGGGTTTAGGGTTTAGGGTTTAGGGTTTAGGGTTTAGGGTTTAGGGTTTAGGGTTTAGGGTTTAGGGTTTAGGGTTTAGGGTTTAGGGTTTAGGGTTTAGGGTTTAGGGTTTAGGGTTTAGGGTTTAGGGTTTAGGGTTTAGGGTTTAGGGTTTAGGGTTTAGGGTTTAGGGTTTAGGGTTTAGGGTTTAGGGTTTAGGGTTTAGGGTTTAGGGTTTAGGGTTTAGGGTTTAGGGTTTAGGGTTTAGGGTTTAGGGTTTAGGGTTTAGGGTTTAGGGTTTAGGGTTTAGGGTTTAGGGTTTAGGGTTTAGGGTTTAGGGTTTAGGGTTTAGGGTTTAGGGTTTAGGGTTTAGGGTTTAGGGTTTAGGGTTTAGGGTTTAGGGTTTAGGGTTTAGGGTTTAGGGTTTAGGGTTTAGGGTTTAGGGTTTAGGGTTTAGGGTTTAGGGTTTAGGGTTTAGGGTTTAGGGTTTAGGGTTTAGGGTTTAGGGTTTAGGGTTTAGGGTTTAGGGTTTAGGGTTTAGGGTTTAGGGTTTAGGGTTTAGGGTTTAGGGTTTAGGGTTTAGGGTTTAGGGTTTAGGGTTTAGGGTTTAGGGTTTAGGGTTTAGGGTTTAGGGTTTAGGGTTTAGGGTTTAGGGTTTAGGGTTTAGGGTTTAGGGTTTAGGGTTTAGGGTTTAGGGTTTAGGGTTTAGGGTTTAGGGTTTAGGGTTTAGGGTTTAGGGTTTAGGGTTTAGGGTTTAGGGTTTAGGGTTTAGGGTTTAGGGTTTAGGGTTTAGGGTTTAGGGTTTAGGGTTTAGGGTTTAGGGTTTAGGGTTTAGGGTTTAGGGTTTAGGGTTTAGGGTTTAGGGTTTAGGGTTTAGGGTTTAGGGTTTAGGGTTTAGGGTTTAGGGTTTAGGGTTTAGGGTTTAGGGTTTAGGGTTTAGGGTTTAGGGTTTAGGGTTTAGGGTTTAGGGTTTAGGGTTTAGGGTTTAGGGTTTAGGGTTTAGGGTTTAGGGTTTAGGGTTTAGGGTTTAGGGTTTAGGGTTTAGGGTTTAGGGTTTAGGGTTTAGGGTTTAGGGTTTAGGGTTTAGGGTTTAGGGTTTAGGGTTTAGGGTTTAGGGTTTAGGGTTTAGGGTTTAGGGTTTAGGGTTTAGGGTTTAGGGTTTAGGGTTTAGGGTTTAGGGTTTAGGGTTTAGGGTTTAGGGTTTAGGGTTTAGGGTTTAGGGTTTAGGGTTTAGGGTTTAGGGTTTAGGGTTTAGGGTTTAGGGTTTAGGGTTTAGGGTTTAGGGTTTAGGGTTTAGGGTTTAGGGTTTAGGGTTTAGGGTTTAGGGTTTAGGGTTTAGGGTTTAGGGTTTAGGGTTTAGGGTTTAGGGTTTAGGGTTTAGGGTTTAGGGTTTAGGGTTTAGGGTTTAGGGTTTAGGGTTTAGGGTTTAGGGTTTAGGGTTTAGGGTTTAGGGTTTAGGGTTTAGGGTTTAGGGTTTAGGGTTTAGGGTTTAGGGTTTAGGGTTTAGGGTTTAGGGTTTAGGGTTTAGGGTTTAGGGTTTAGGGTTTAGGGTTTAGGGTTTAGGGTTTAGGGTTTAGGGTTTAGGGTTTAGGGTTTAGGGTTTAGGGTTTAGGGTTTAGGGTTTAGGGTTTAGGGTTTAGGGTTTAGGGTTTAGGGTTTAGGGTTTAGGGTTTAGGGTTTAGGGTTTAGGGTTTAGGGTTTAGGGTTTAGGGTTTAGGGTTTAGGGTTTAGGGTTTAGGGTTTAGGGTTTAGGGTTTAGGGTTTAGGGTTTAGGGTTTAGGGTTTAGGGTTTAGGGTTTAGGGTTTAGGGTTTAGGGT
>NW_027330514.1:0-10741 GCF_019914945.1 Typha latifolia | reverse complement strand
AACCCAAACCCTAACCCTAAACCCTAAACCCTAAACCCTAAACCCTAAACCCTAAACCCTAAACCCTAAACCCTAAACCCTAAACCCTAAACCCTAAACCCTAAACCCTAAACCCTAAACCCTAAACCCTAAACCCTAAACCCTAAACCCTAAACCCTAAACCCTTAAACCCTAAACCCTAAACCCTAAACCCTAAACCCTAAACCCTAAACCCTAAACCCTAAACCCTAAACCCTAAACCCTAAACCCTAAACCCTAAACCCTAAACCCTAAACCCTAAACCCTAAACCCTAAACCCTAAACCCTAAACCCTAAACCCTAAACCCTAAACCCTAAACCCTAAACCCTAAACCCTAAACCCTAAACCCTAAACCCTAAACCCTAAACCCTAAACCCTAAACCCTAAACCCTAAACCCTAAACCCTAAACCCTAAACCCTAAACCCTAAACCCTAAACCCTAAACCCTAAACCCTAAACCCTAAACCCTAAACCCTAAACCCTAAACCCTAAACCCTAAACCCTAAACCCTAAACCCTAAACCCTAAACCCTAAACCCTAAACCCTAAACCCTAAACCCTAAACCCTAAACCCTAAACCCTAAACCCTAAACCCTAAACCCTAAACCCTAAACCCTAAACCCTAAACCCTAAACCCTAAACCCTAAACCCTAAACCCTAAACCCTAAACCCTAAACCCTAAACCCTAAACCCTAAACCCTAAACCCTAAACCCTAAACCCTAAACCCTAAACCCTAAACCCTAAACCCTAAACCCTAAACCCTAAACCCTAAACCCTAAACCCTAAACCCTAAACCCTAAACCCTAAACCCTAAACCCTAAACCCTAAACCCTAAACCCTAAACCCTAAACCCTAAACCCTAAACCCTAAACCCTAAACCCTAAACCCTAAACCCTAAACCCTAAACCCTAAACCCTAAACCCTAAACCCTAAACCCTAAACCCTAAACCCTAAACCCTAAACCCTAAACCCTAAACCCTAAACCCTAAACCCTAAACCCTAAACCCTAAACCCTAAACCCTAAACCCTAAACCCTAAACCCTAAACCCTAAACCCTAAACCCTAAACCCTAAACCCTAAACCCTAAACCCTAAACCCTAAACCCTAAACCCTAAACCCTAAACCCTAAACCCTAAACCCTAAAACCCTAAACCCTAAACCCTAAACCCTAAACCCTAAACCCTAAACCCTAAACCCTAAACCCTAAACCCTAAACCCTAAACCCTAAACCCTAAACCCTAAACCCTAAACCCTAAACCCTAAACCCTAAACCCTAAACCCTAAACCCTAAACCCTAAACCCTAAACCCTAAACCCTAAACCCTAAACCCTAAACCCTAAACCCTAAACCCTAAACCCTAAACCCTAAACCCTAAACCCTAAACCCTAAACCCTAAACCCTAAACCCTAAACCCTAAACCCTAAACCCTAAACCCTAAACCCTAAACCCTAAACCCTAAACCCTAAACCCTAAACCCTAAACCCTAAACCCTAAACCCTAAACCCTAAACCCTAAACCCTAAACCCTAAACCCTAAACCCTAAACCCTAAACCCTAAACCCTAAACCCTAAACCCTAAACCCTAAACCCTAAACCCTAAACCCTAAACCCTAAACCCTAAACCCTAAACCCTAAACCCTAAACCCTAAACCCTAAACCCTAAACCCTAAACCCTAAACCCTAAACCCTAAACCCTAAACCCTAAACCCTAAACCCTAAACCCTAAACCCTAAACCCTAAACCCTAAACCCTAAACCCTAAACCCTAAACCCTAAACCCTAAACCCTAAACCCTAAACCCTAAACCCTAAACCCTAAACCCTAAACCCTAAACCCTAAACCCTAAACCCTAAACCCTAAACCCTAAACCCTAAACCCTAAACCCTAAACCCTAAACCCTAAACCCTAAACCCTAAACCCTAAACCCTAAACCCTAAACCCTAAACCCTAAACCCTAAACCCTAAACCCTAAACCCTAAACCCTAAACCCTAAACCCTAAACCCTAAACCCTAAACCCTAAACCCTAAACCCTAAACCCTAAACCCTAAACCCTAAACCCTAAACCCTAAACCCTAAACCCTAAACCCTAAACCCTAAACCCTAAACCCTAAACCCTAAACCCTAAACCCTAAACCCTAAACCCTAAACCCTAAACCCTAAACCCTAAACCCTAAACCCTAAACCCTAAACCCTAAACCCTAAACCCTAAACCCTAAACCCTAAACCCTAAACCCTAAACCCTAAACCCTAAACCCTAAACCCTAAACCCTAAACCCTAAACCCTAAACCCTAAACCCTAAACCCTAAACCCTAAACCCTAAACCCTAAACCCTAAACCCTAAACCCTAAACCCTAAACCCTAAACCCTAAACCCTAAACCCTAAAACCCTAAACCCTAAACCCTAAACCCTAAACCCTAAACCCTAAACCCTAAACCCTAAACCCTAAACCCTAAACCCTAAACCCTAAACCCTAAACCCTAAACCCTAAACCCTAAACCCTAAACCCTAAACCCTAAACCCTAAACCCTAAACCCTAAACCCTAAACCCTAAACCCTAAACCCTAAACCCTAAACCCTAAACCCTAAACCCTAAACCCTAAACCCTAAACCCTAAACCCTAAACCCTAAACCCTAAACCCTAAACCCTAAACCCTAAACCCTAAACCCTAAACCCTAAACCCTAAACCCTAAAAACCCTAAACCCTAAACCCTAAACCCTAAACCCTAAACCCTAAACCCTAAACCCTAAACCCTAAACCCTAAACCCTAAACCCTAAACCCTAAACCCTAAACCCTAAACCCTAAACCCTAAACCCTAAACCCTAAACCCTAAACCCTAAACCCTAAACCCTAAACCCTAAACCCTAAACCCTAAACCCTAAACCCTAAACCCTAAACCCTAAACCCTAAACCCTAAACCCTAAACCCTAAACCCTAAACCCTAAACCCTAAACCCTAAACCCTAAACCCTAAACCCTAAACCCTAAACCCTAAACCCTAAACCCTAAACCCTAAACCCTAAACCCTAAACCCTAAACCCTAAACCCTAAACCCTAAACCCTAAACCCTAAACCCTAAACCCTAAACCCTAAACCCTAAACCCTAAACCCTAAACCCTAAACCCTAAACCCTAAACCCTAAACCCTAAACCCTAAACCCTAAACCCTAAACCCTAAACCCTAAACCCTAAACCCTAAACCCTAAACCCTAAACCCTAAACCCTAAACCCTAAACCCTAAACCCTAAACCCTAAACCCTAAACCCTAAACCCTAAACCCTAAACCCTAAACCCTAAACCCTAAACCCTAAACCCTAAACCCTAAACCCTAAACCCTAAACCCTAAACCCTAAACCCTAAACCCTAAAAACCCTAAACCCTAAACCCTAAACCCTAAACCCTAAACCCTAAACCCTAAAAACCCTAAACCCTAAACCCTAAACCCTAAACCCTAAACCCTAAACCCTAAACCCTAAACCCTAAACCCTAAACCCTAAACCCTAAACCCTAAACCCTAAACCCTAAACCCTAAACCCTAAACCCTAAACCCTAAACCCTAAACCCTAAACCCTAAACCCTAAACCCTAAACCCTAAACCCTAAACCCTAAACCCTAAACCCTAAACCCTAAACCCTAAACCCTAAACCCTAAACCCTAAACCCTAAACCCTAAACCCTAAACCCTAAACCCTAAACCCTAAACCCTAAACCCTAAACCCTAAACCCTAAACCCTAAACCCTAAACCCTAAACCCTAAACCCTAAACCCTAAACCCTAAACCCTAAACCCTAAACCCTAAACCCTAAACCCTAAACCCTAAACCCTAAACCCTAAACCCTAAACCCTAAACCCTAAACCCTAAACCCTAAACCCTAAACCCTAAACCCTAAACCCTAAACCCTAAACCCTAAACCCTAAACCCTAAACCCTAAACCCTAAACCCTAAACCCTAAACCCTAAACCCTAAACCCTAAACCCTAAACCCTAAACCCTAAACCCTAAACCCTAAACCCTAAACCCTAAACCCTAAACCCTAAACCCTAAACCCTAAACCCTAAACCCTAAACCCTAAACCCTAAACCCTAAACCCTAAACCCTAAACCCTAAACCCTAAACCCTAAACCCTAAACCCTAAACCCTAAACCCTAAACCCTAAACCCTAAACCCTAAACCCTAAACCCTAAACCCTAAACCCTAAACCCTAAACCCTAAACCCTAAACCCTAAACCCTAAACCCTAAACCCTAAACCCTAAACCCTAAACCCTAAACCCTAAACCCTAAACCCTAAACCCTAAACCCTAAACCCTAAACCCTAAACCCTAAACCCTAAACCCTAAACCCTAAACCCTAAACCCTAAACCCTAAACCCTAAACCCTAAACCCTAAACCCTAAACCCTAAACCCTAAACCCTAAACCCTAAACCCTAAACCCTAAACCCTAAACCCTAAACCCTAAAAACCCTAAACCCTAAACCCTAAACCCTAAACCCTAAACCCTAAACCCTAAACCCTAAACCCTAAACCCTAAACCCTAAACCCTAAACCCTAAACCCTAAACCCTAAACCCTAAACCCTAAACCCTAAACCCTAAACCCTAAACCCTAAACCCTAAACCCTAAACCCTAAACCCTAAACCCTAAACCCTAAACCCTAAACCCTAAACCCTAAACCCTAAACCCTAAACCCTAAACCCTAAACCCTAAACCCTAAACCCTAAACCCTAAACCCTAAACCCTAAACCCTAAACCCTAAACCCTAAACCCTAAACCCTAAACCCTAAACCCTAAACCCTAAACCCTAAACCCTAAACCCTAAACCCTAAACCCTAAACCCTAAACCCTAAACCCTAAACCCTAAACCCTAAACCCTAAACCCTAAACCCTAAACCCTAAACCCTAAACCCTAAACCCTAAACCCTAAACCCTAAACCCTAAACCCTAAACCCTAAACCCTAAACCCTAAACCCTAAACCCTAAACCCTAAACCCTAAACCCTAAACCCTAAACCCTAAACCCTAAACCCTAAACCCTAAACCCTAAACCCTAAACCCTAAACCCTAAACCCTAAACCCTAAACCCTAAACCCTAAACCCTAAACCCTAAACCCTAAACCCTAAACCCTAAACCCTAAACCCTAAACCCTAAACCCTAAACCCTAAACCCTAAACCCTAAACCCTAAACCCTAAACCCTAAACCCTAAACCCTAAACCCTAAACCCTAAACCCTAAACCCTAAACCCTAAACCCTAACCCTAAACCCTAAACCCTAAACCCTAAACCCTAAACCCTAAACCCTAAACCCTAAACCCTAAACCCTAAACCCTAAACCCTAAACCCTAAACCCTAAACCCTAAACCCTAAACCCTAAACCCTAAACCCTAAACCCTAAACCCTAAACCCTAAACCCTAAACCCTAAACCCTAAACCCTAAACCCTAAACCCTAAACCCTAAACCCTAAACCCTAAACCCTAAACCCTAAACCCTAAACCCTAAACCCTAAACCCTAAACCCTAAACCCTAAACCCTAAACCCTAAACCCTAAACCCTAAACCCTAAACCCTAAACCCTAAACCCTAAACCCTAAACCCTAAACCCTAAACCCTAAACCCTAAACCCTAAACCCTAAACCCTAAACCCTAAACCCTAAACCCTAAACCCTAAACCCTAAACCCTAAACCCTAAACCCTAAACCCTAAACCCTAAACCCTAAACCCTAAACCCTAAACCCTAAACCCTAAACCCTAAACCCTAAACCCTAAACCCTAAACCCTAAACCCTAAACCCTAAACCCTAAACCCTAAACCCTAAACCCTAAACCCTAAACCCTAAACCCTAAACCCTAAACCCTAAACCCTAAACCCTAAACCCTAAACCCTAAACCCTAAACCCTAAACCCTAAACCCTAAACCCCTAAACCCTAAACCCTAAACCCTAAACCCTAAACCCTAAACCCTAAACCCTAAACCCTAAACCCTAAACCCTAAACCCTAAACCCTAAACCCTAAACCCTAAACCCTAAACCCTAAACCCTAAACCCTAAACCCTAAACCCTAAACCCTAAACCCCCTAAACCCTAAACCCTAAACCCTAAACCCTAAACCCTAAACCCTAAACCCTAAACCCTAAACCCTAAACCCTAAACCCTAAACCCTAAACCCTAAACCCTAAACCCTAAACCCTAAACCCTAAACCCTAAACCCTAAACCCTAAACCCTAAACCCTAAACCCTAAACCCTAAACCCTAAACCCTAAACCCTAAACCCTAAACCCTAAACCCTAAACCCTAAACCCTAAACCCTAAACCCTAAACCCTAAACCCTAAACCCTAAACCCTAAACCCTAAACCCTAAACCCTAAACCCTAAACCCTAAACCCTAAACCCTAAACCCTAAACCCTAAACCCTAAACCCTAAACCCTAAACCCTAAACCCTAAACCCTAAACCCTAAACCCTAAACCCTAAACCCTAAACCCTAAACCCTAAAAACCCTAAAACCTAAACCCTAAACCCTAAACCCTAAACCCTAAACCCTAAACCCTAAACCCTAAACCCTAAACCCTAAACCCTAAACCCTAAACCCTAAACCCTAAACCCTAAACCCTAAACCCTAAACCCTAAACCCTAAACCCTAAACCCTAAACCCTAAACCCTAAACCCTAAACCCTAAACCCTAAACCCTAAACCCTAAACCCTAAACCCTAAACCCTAAACCCTAAACCCTAAACCCTAAACCCTAAACCCTAAACCCTAAACCCTAAACCCTAAACCCTAAACCCTAAACCCTAAACCCTAAACCCTAAACCCTAAACCCTAAACCCTAAACCCTAAACCCTAAACCCTAAACCCTAAACCCTAAACCCTAAACCCTAAACCCTAAACCCTAAACCCTAAACCCTAAACCCTAAACCCTAAACCCTAAACCCTAAACCCTAAACCCTAAACCCTAAACCCTAAACCCTAAACCCTAAACCCTAAACCCTAAACCCTAAACCCTAAACCCTAAACCCTAAACCCTAAACCCTAAACCCTAAACCCTAAACCCTAAACCCTAAACCCTAAACCCTAAACCCTAAACCCTAAACCCTAAACCCTAAACCCTAAACCCTAAACCCTAAACCCTAAACCCTAAACCCTAAACCCTAAACCCTAAACCCTAAACCCTAAACCCTAAACCCTAAACCCTAAACCCTAAACCCTAAACCCTAAACCCTAAACCCTAAACCCTAAACCCTAAACCCTAAACCCTAAACCCTAAACCCTAAACCCTAAACCCTAAACCCTAAACCCTAAACCCTAAACCCTAAACCCTAAACCCTAAACCCTAAAAACCCTAAACCCTAAACCCTAAACCCTAAACCCTAAACCCTAAACCCTAAACCCTAAACCCTAAACCCTAAACCCTAAACCCTAAACCCTAAACCCTAAACCCTAAACCCTAAACCCTAAACCCTAAACCCTAAACCCTAAACCCTAAACCCTAAACCCTAAACCCTAAACCCTAAACCCTAAACCCTAAACCCTAAACCCTAAACCCTAAACCCTAAACCCTAAACCCTAAACCCTAAACCCTAAACCCTAAACCCTAAACCCTAAACCCTAAACCCTAAACCCTAAACCCTAAACCCTAAACCCTAAACCCTAAACCCTAAACCCTAAACCCTAAACCCTAAACCCTAAACCCTAAACCCTAAACCCTAAACCCTAAACCCTAAACCCTAAACCCTAAACCCTAAACCCTAAACCCTAAACCCTAAACCCTAAACCCTAAACCCTAAACCCTAAACCCTAAACCCTAAACCCTAAACCCTAAACCCTAAACCCTAAACCCTAAACCCTAAACCCTAAACCCTAAACCCTAAACCCTAAACCCTAAACCCTAAACCCTAAACCCTAAACCCTAAACCCTAAACCCTAAACCCTAAACCCTAAACCCTAAACCCTAAACCCTAAACCCTAAACCCTAAACCCTAAACCCTAAACCCTAAACCCTAAACCCTAAACCCTAAACCCTAAACCCTAAACCCTAAACCCTAAACCCTAAACCCTAAACCCTAAACCCTAAAACCCCCTAAACCCTAAACCCTAAACCCTAAACCCTAAACCCTAAACCCTAAACCCTAAACCCTAAACCCTAAACCCTAAACCCTAAACCCTAAACCCTAAACCCTAAACCCTAAACCCTAAACCCTAAACCCTAAACCCTAAACCCTAAACCCTAAACCCTAAACCCTAAACCCTAAACCCTAAACCCTAAACCCTAAACCCTAAACCCTAAACCCTAAACCCTAAACCCTAAACCCTAAACCCTAAACCCTAAACCCTAAACCCTAAACCCTAAACCCTAAACCCTAAACCCTAAACCCTAAACCCTAAACCCTAAACCCTAAACCCTAAACCCTAAACCCTAAACCCTAAACCCTAAACCCTAAACCCTAAACCCTAAACCCTAAACCCTAAACCCTAAACCCTAAACCCTAAACCCTAAACCCTAAACCCTAAACCCTAAACCCTAAACCCTAAACCCTAAACCCTAAACCCTAAACCCTAAACCCTAAACCCTAAACCCTAAACCCTAAACCCTAAACCCTAAACCCTAAACCCTAAACCCTAAACCCTAAACCCTAAACCCTAAACCCTAAACCCTAAACCCTAAACCCTAAACCCTAAACCCTAAACCCTAAACCCTAAACCCTAAACCCTAAACCCTAAACCCTAAACCCTAAACCCTAAACCCTAAACCCTAAACCCTAAACCCTAAACCCTAAACCCTAAACCCTAAACCCTAAACCCTAAACCCTAAACCCTAAACCCTAAACCCTAAACCCTAAACCCTAAACCCTAAACCCTAAACCCTAAACCCTAAACCCTAAACCCTAAACCCTAAACCCTAAACCCTAAACCCTAAACCCTAAACCCTAAACCCTAAACCCTAAACCCTAAACCCTAAACCCTAAACCCTAAACCCTAAACCCTAAACCCTAAACCCTAAACCCTAAACCCTAAACCCTAAACCCTAAACCCTAAACCCTAAACCCTAAACCCTAAACCCTAAACCCTAAACCCTAAACCCTAAACCCTAAACCCTAAACCCTAAACCCTAAACCCTAAACCCTAAACCCTAAACCCTAAACCCTAAACCCTAAACCCTAAACCCTAAACCCTAAACCCTAAACCCTAAACCCTAAACCCTAAACCCTAAACCCTAAACCCTAAACCCTAAACCCTAAACCCTAAACCCTAAACCCTAAACCCTAAACCCTAAACCCTAAACCCTAAACCCTAAACCCTAAACCCTAAACCCTAAACCCTAAACCCTAAAAACCCTAAACCCTAAACCCTAAACCCTAAACCCTAAACCCTAAACCCTAAACCCTAAACCCTAAACCCTAAACCCTAAACCCTAAACCCTAAACCCTAAACCCTAAACCCTAAACCCTAAACCCTAAACCCTAAACCCTAAACCCTAAACCCTAAACCCTAAACCCTAAACCCTAAACCCTAAACCCTAAACCCTAAACCCTAAACCCTAAACCCTAAACCCTAAACCCTAAACCCTAAACCCTAAACCCTAAACCCTAAACCCTAAACCCTAAACCCTAAACCCTAAACCCTAAACCCTAAACCCTAAACCCTAAACCCTAAACCCTAAACCCTAAACCCTAAACCCTAAACCCTAAACCCTAAACCCTAAACCCTAAACCCTAAACCCTAAACCCTAAACCCTAAACCCTAAACCCTAAACCCTAAACCCTAAACCATAAACCCTAAACCATAAACCCTAAACCATAAACCCTAAACCATAAACCCTAAACCATAAACCCTAAACCCTAAACCCTAAACCCTAAACCCTAAACCCTAAACCCTAAACCCTAAACCCTAAACCCTAAACCCTAAACCCTAAACCCTAAACCCTAAACCCTAAACCCTAAACCCTAAACCCTAAACCCTAAACCCTAAACCCTAAACCCTAAACCCTAAACCCTAAACCCTAAACCCTAAACCCTAAACCCTAAACCCTAAACCCTAAACCCTAAACCCTAAACCCTAAACCCTAAACCCTAAACCCTAAACCCTAAACCCTAAACCCTAAACCCTAAACCCTAAACCCTAAACCCTAAACCCTAAACCCTAAACCCTAAACCCTAAACCCTAAACCCTAAACCCTAAACCCTAAACCCTAAACCCTAAACCCTAAACCCTAAACCCTAAACCCTAAACCCTAAACCCTAAACCCTAAACCCTAAACCCTAAACCCTAAACCCTAAACCCTAAACCCTAAACCCTAAACCCTAAACCCTAAACCCTAAACCCTAAACCCTAAACCCTAAACCCTAAACCCTAAACCCTAAACCCTAAACCCTAAACCCTAAACCCTAAACCCTAAACCCTAAACCCTAAACCCTAAACCCTAAACCCTAAACCCTAACCCTAAACCCTAAACCCTAAACCCTGATTAGGCTAAACCCTAAACCTTAGATCCTAAACCGTAAACCCTAAACCCTAAACCTTAAACCCTAAATCTTTTGGTCTTATTTAGTACTTGGAAATAAATCTATTTCTCTTTGTGATAGCTGTCAGCTTGGCAAATCTAGTAAATTGCCTTTTGTTAGTTTCATAGTGAACAATATAACATTTTTGAAAAAATTCGTTTGTCCTTTGGGGACCTGATTGATAATTCAGTTAATAATTTTTCATACTATGCATACTTGATTGATGATTGTGT
>NW_027330512.1:10000-11237 GCF_019914945.1 Typha latifolia | reverse complement strand
GTCAATCTACATATTAAAATATGATATGAGATGCTAATGCGGTCAACTAGAGGGACATAAGCAGGGGCCAGTTATATTCTATCTAAAGATTTAAAAAAAAAATGCTATGATCTCTTCAAGGCACTTCATAAAAGATCAATTGGCACTATTGCCATAGATACCTGAGAACAGCTTGAATCAAGTAGCAACAACTATGAATGAACACACCAAATAGATTAATTGAACCTTCAAAAAGCTGAGTTTGGAAGTAGTTCTCATTGTTCATCATGCAAAATAATTAAGATTTCTCCACCTTGACCAATTATATCATCTAAGAAGGCAGCAAATTCTTCCTTGTCCTCGAATTGTATGGGTGCAGCCATATCACTGTCCAAGTTATACCACGCTAATAGGGGGTGAAAATGGATCATATAGTGTTTAATCCACGGGATTCAAATTTTTTGTTCGAATACAGATTTAGATATCGATATTAAATGGATAGTTAAATTTAAAACCATATCCTAATTAAATCTATGGATAATTTTTGAATATGAATCGGATAATTTTCAAATACAAATTGAATCTTAAACAGATATGTATTGAATCTTAAATAGATACGGATTGGATCTTAAATGAATTACAACCTTTCTTTTGGACGCAATTAACACAAAATAAGAGTTTCACAAAAGTAATCTCTTGCATGTCAAACATATATAAAGTTAGCAAAATCAATCTCTATAAACAACATAGAACACATCATTCGTAACAATATCAGTATTTAACAATAAATGGGACAAACTAAAACAAATTTTTTTTTGGGTGTCCGATCTAGTAACCTGATTATTAGGGTTTAGGGTTTAGGGTTTAGGGTTTAGGGTTTAGGGTTTAGGGTTTAGGGTTTAGGGTTTAGGGTTTAGGGTTTAGGGTTTAGGGTTTAGGGTTTAGGGTTTAGGGTTTAGGGTTTAGGGTTTAGGGTTTAGGGTTTAGGGTTTAGGGTTTAGGGTTTAGGGTTTAGGGTTTAGGGTTTAGGGTTTAGGGTTTAGGGTTTAGGGTTTAGGGTTTAGGGTTTAGGGTTTAGGGTTTAGGGTTTAGGGTTTAGGGTTTAGGGTTTAGGGTTTAGGGTTTAGGGTTTAGGGTTTAGGGTTTAGGGTTTAGGGTTTAGGGTTTAGGGTTTAGGGTTTAGGGTTTTTAGGTTTAGGGTTTAGGGTTTAGGGTTTAGGGTTTAGGGTTTAGGGTTTAGGGTTTAGGGTTTAGGGTT
>NW_027330511.1:10000-11583 GCF_019914945.1 Typha latifolia | reverse complement strand
CAATTAATGCGACTTCTTTGAGTAGTTTTCCTCCTCGATCTCGTACTTGGCTTCTAACCACCTTTAGTTTGTGACCATCAACAACAATGAGGAGAGCTGCATGCCCTCCTCCGCCTCTGCCTCCACCGTCATGGTGTTCGTCAACACCTGTGGCATCCCCGTCATGCCCTACCATATCGGTGGTCCCACCGATTGGTCTGCCCCATGGCACGCCCCAATTTTGCTAAACTAGCCATAGGTTGACTGCAGCGCGACTGGCGAGGAGAGAGACAAGGACATGTGGGTGGCACGTGTGCTTTGTAGAGCCGAGCTAGAGGTGAATGGGATACTAATATCAACTCGTACTCTTTTATTTTGACACCTCTATCTCTCACAAATTTTTTTAATTCCTTCATCTACAAGTAGTTTCAACGAGTTGCCTTTTGGTGTCCGCAAAAAATTACAAAAATATAAAAATGTCATTTCCTAAAGGCGTTAGAAAATAGTAAAATAGTCAATTTGAATTAATTTACTTCAGTGCCTCAGCTTTAGAGGACTTAATGAACTTTGTAGCAGTTCTTCGATTTACCAATGACCCGTTCTTCGCAGAGAGATTTAAAATCATCTTTTAAAATGTATCCTAAACATATAGTAGTATCACGAGATGTGAACCACTACTTGAATCACTACTGTAACTAGAACCCTTTACAATTTACACAATCAAATAAAAGCCTAAACAGATAGGTTTAGATGACATCTTTGAGCTTTCTTGGAGAAGGAACGAGATCTGAGATGGATCAAAAGAAAAAAAGAGATTAAGTGTTGAGAGTGAGCAAGGATAGAAAGAAAGAATGAAGAGGTGTCTCCCAATCCATATCTTACCTCAAGAAAAAAAACACTTTTGAATCCTGGATCACATTCTAATCTATTTATGCCAAATACCTGTGTTGCCTTCTTGTACCTCTCCAGCCCAACTCAAACATGAAACGAGATCTCAACGATTAATGCACGGAGAAGTCACTATGATCAAACGAAAGCCTAAAGAGATAGTAAAAGATCCTTGGGGAAGATCTGGGATGGAACAAGAACATAAAAAATAAGAAAATATTAGATTCAATAGCTATCTCCAGATCGCTCCATCAACTGAGTTGATAGCATAAGAAAAACAACCATCTGATTCAGAAACGTTCAATGTGTTACAACAATGATGCGAAGATCAAGTGGCATTTGCCAATTACGTGAACTAAATGGATCCCTTTCTACAGTTTAGATCTAGAGTGTTTCCATGAGAAAGGCCAAAGCAAGCAATGAAATGCTATGGAAAATTGAAGATGATTAGACGAGCACATATCAGATATCAATTATTTTAATAATGCAGCAACAAACATGATATTTGTAGTATAGTGTAGCTTCATGATACATGCATATATGTCATAAGTGACTAATATCAATTAATTTTCAAGGCTAAGATGATAAAAATGTATTTCAAATTATCAATTCTTCTTAAATATTGGCTAAAAATTATCAACGTATGGAAAAATATGCCTGTCTGTTTAGGGTTTGCGGTTTTGGGTTTAGGGTTTGGGGTTTTAGGGTTTGGGTTT